>NW_026646264.1:0-300000 GCF_949987535.1 Balaenoptera acutorostrata
CCAGAATTCTTGTCATCACAATGTTCCATGACCGTGTCATCACAATGCTCCATAATTCTTGTCATCACAATGTTCCATGACCGTGTCATCACAATGCTCCATAATTCTTGTCATCACAATGTTCCATGACCGTGTCACCACAATGCTCCATGGCCCTTGTCATCACAATGCTCCAGAATTCTTGTCATCACAATGTTCCATGACCGTGTCATCACAATGCTCCATGGCCCTTGTCAACACAATTCTCCAGAATTCTTGTCATCACAATGTTCCATGACCGTGTCATCACAATGCTCCATGGCCCTTGTCATCACAATGCTCCAGAATTCTTGTCATCACAATGTTCCATGACCGTGTCATCACAATGCTCCATGGCCATTGTCATGAAAATGCTCCAGAATTCTTGTCATCACAATGTTCCATGACCGTGTCATCACAATGCCCCATAATTCTTGTCATCAAAATGTTCCATGACCGTGTCATCACAATGCTCCAGAATTCTTGTCATCACAATGTTCCATGACCGTGTCATCACAATGCTGCATGGCCCTTGTCATCACAATGCTCCAGCATTCTTGTCATCACAATGTTCCATGACAGTGTCATCACAATGCTCCATGGCCCTTGTCATCACAATTCTCCAGAATTCTTGTCATCACAATGTTCCATGACCGTGTCATCACAATGCTCCATGGCCCTTGTCATCACAATGCTCCAGAATTCTTGTCATCACAATGTTCCATGACCGTGTCATCACAATGCTCCATGGCCCTTGTCATCACAATGCTCCAGAATTCTTGTCATCACAATGTTCCATGACCGTGTCATCACAATGCTCCATAATTCTTGTCATCACCATGTTCCCTGACCGTGTCATCACAATGCTCCATAATTCTTGTCATCACAATGTTCCATGACCGTGTCACCACAATGCTCCATGGCCCTTGTCATCACAATGCTCCAGATTTCTTGTCATCACAATGTTCCATGACGGTGTCATCACAATGCTCCATGGCCCTTGTCATCACAATGCTCCAGAATTCTTGTCATCACAATGTTCCATGACCGTGTCATCACAATGCTCCATGGCCCTTGTCATCACAATGCTCCAGAATTCTTGTCATCACAATGTTCCATGACCGTGTCATCACAATGCCCCATAATTCTTGTCATCAAAATGTTCCATGACCGTGTCATCACAATGCTCCAGAATTCTTGTCATCACAATGTTCCATGACCGTGTCATCACAATGCTGCATGGCCCTTGTCATCACAATGCTCCAGCATTCTTGTCATCACAATGTTCCATGACAGTGTCATCACAATGCTCCATGGCCCTTGTCATCACAATGCTCCAGAATTCTTGTCATCACAATGTTCCATGACCGTGTCATCACAATGCTCCATGGCCCTTGTCATCACAATGCTCCAGAATTCTTGTCATCACAATGTTCCATGACCGTGTCATCACAATGCTCCATGGCCCTTGTCATCACAATGCTCCAGAATTCTTGTCATCACAATGTTCCATGACCGTGTCATCACAATGCTCCATAATTCTTGTCATCACAATGTTCCATGACCGTGTCATCACAATGCTCCATAATTCTTGTCATCACAATGTTCCATGACCGTGTCACCACAATGCTCCATGGCCCTTGTCATCACAATGCTCCAGAATTCTTGTCATCACAATGTTCCATGACCGTGTCATCACAATGCTCCATGGCCCTTGTCATCACAATTCTCCACAATTCTTGTCATCACAATGTTCCATGACCGTGTCATCACAATGCTCCATGGCCCTTGTCATCACAATGCTCCATAATTCTTGTCATCACAATGTTCCATGACCGTGTTATCACAATGCTCCATGGCCCTTGTCATCACAATGCTCCAGAATTCTTGTCATCACAATGTTCCATGACCGTGTCTTCACAATGCACCATGGCCCTTGTCATCACAATGCTCCATAATTCTTGTCATCACAATGTTCCATGACTGTGTCATTAAAATGCTCCAGAACTCTTGTCAACACAATGTTCCATTACCATGTCATCACAATGCTCCATGGCCCTTGTCATCACAATTCTCCAGAATTCTTGTCATCACAATGTTCCATGACCGTGTCATCACAATGCTCCATGGCCCTTGTCATCACAATGCTCCAGAATTCTTGTCATCACAATGTTCCATGACCGTGTCATCACAATGCTCCATGGCCCTTGTCATCACAATGCTCCAGAATTCTTGTAATCACAATGTTCCATGACCGTGTCATCACAATGCTCCATGGCCCTTGTCATCACAATGCTCCAGAATTCTTCTCATCACAATGTTCCATGACCGTGTCATCACAATGCTCCATGGCCCTTGTCATCACAATGCTCCAGAATTCTTGTCATCACAATGTTCCATGACCGTGTCATCACAATGCTCCATAATTCTTGTCATCACAATGTTCCATGACCGTGTCATCACAATGCTCCATAATTCTTGTCATCACAATGTTCCATGACCGTGTCACCACAATGCTCCATGGCCCTTGTCATCACAATGCTCCAGAATTCTTGTCATCACAATGTTCCATGACCGTGTCATCACAATGCTCCATGGCCCTTGTCATCACAATTCTCCAGAATTCTTGTCATCACAATGTTCCATGACCGTGTCATCACAATGCTCCATGGCCCTTGTCATCACAATGCTCCAGAATTCTTGTCATCACAATGTTCCATGACCGTGTCATCACAATGCTCCATGGCCATTGTCATCAAAATGCTCCAGAATTCTTGTCATCACAATGTTCCATGACCGTGTCATCACAATGCCCCATAATTCTTGTCATCAAAATATTCCATGACCGTGTCATCACAATGCTCCAGAATTCTTGTCATCACAATGTTCCATGACCGTGTCATCACAATGCTGCATGGCCCTTGTCATCACAATGCTCCAGCATTCTTGTCATCACAATGTTCCATGACAGTGTCATCACAATGCTCCATGGCCCTTGTCATCACAATTCTCCAGAATTCTTGTCATCACAATGCTCCATGGCCCTTGTCATCACAATGCTCCAGAATTCTTGTCATCACAATGTTCCATGACCGTGTCATCACAATGCTCCATGGCCCTTGTCATCACAATGCTCCAGAATTCTTGTCATCACAATGTTCCATGACCGTGTCATCACAATGCTCCATAATTCTTGTCATCACCATGTTCCCTGACCGTGTCATCACAATGCTCCATAATTCTTGTCATCACAATGTTCCATGACCGTGTCACCACAATGCTCCATGGCCCTTGTCATCACAATGCTCCAGATTTCTTGTCATCACAATGTTCCATGACGGTGTCATCACAATGCTCCATGGCCCTTGTCATCACAATGCTCCAGAATTCTTGTCATCACAATGTTCCATGACCGTGTCATCACAATGCTCCATGGCCCTTGTCATCACAATGCTCCAGAATTCTTGTCATCACAATGTTCCATGACCGTGTCATCACAATGCCCCATAATTCTTGTCATCAAAATGTTCCATGACCGTGTCATCACAATGCTCCAGAATTCTTGTCATCACAATGTTCCATGACCGTGTCATCACAATGCTGCATGGCCCTTGTCATCACAATGCTCCAGCATTCTTGTCATCACAATGTTCCATGACAGTGTCATCACAATGCTCCATGGCCCTTGTCATCACAATGCTCCAGAATTCTTGTCATCACAATGTTCCATGACCGTGTCATCACAATGCTCCATGGCCCTTGTCATCACAATGCTCCAGAATTCTTGTCATCACAATGTTCCATGACCGTGTCATCACAATGCTCCATGGCCCTTGTCATCACAATGCTCCAGAATTCTTGTCATCACAATGTTCCATGACCGTGTCATCACAATGCTCCATGGCCCTTGTCATCACAATGCTCCAGAATTCTTGTCATCACAATGTTCCATGACCGTGTCATCACAATGCTCCATAATTCTTGTCATCACAATGTTCCATGACCGTGTCATCACAATGCTCCATAATTCTTGTCATCACAATGTTCCATGACCGTGTCACCACAATGCTCCATGGCCCTTGTCATCACAATGCTCCAGAATTCTTGTCATCACAATGTTCCATGACCGTGTCATCACAATGCTCCATAATTCTTGTCATCACAATGTTCCATGACCGTGTCATCACAATGCTCCATAATTCTTGTCATCACAATGTTCCATGACCGTGTCACCACAATGCTCCATGGCCCTTGTCATCACAATGCTCCAGAATTCTTGTCATCACAATGTTCCATGACCGTGTCATCACAATGCTCCATGGCCCTTGTCATCACAATTCTCCACAATTCTTGTCATCACAATGTTCCATGACCGTGTCATCACAATGCTCCATGGCCCTTGTCATCACAATGCTCCAGAATTCTTCTCATCACAATGTTCCATGACCGTGTCATCACAATGCTCCATGGCCCTTGTCATCAAAATGCTCCAGAATTCTTGTCATCACAATGTTCCATGACCGTGTCATCACAATGCTCCATGGCCCTTGTCATCACAATGCTCCAGATTTCTTTTCATCACAATGTTCCATGACCGTGTCATCACAATGCTCCATAATTCTTGTCATCACAATGTTCCATGACCGTGTCATCACAATGCTCCATGGCCCTTGTCATCACAATGCTCCAGAATTCTTGTCATCACAATGTTCCATGACCGTGTCATCACAATGCTCCATGGCCCTTGTAATCACAATGCTCCAGAATTCTTGTCATCACAATGTTCCATGACCGTGTCATCACAATGCTCCATAATTCTTGTCATCACAATGTTTCATGACCGTGTCATCACAATGCTCCATGGCCCTTGTCATCACAATTCTCCAGAATTCTTGTCATCACAATGTTCCATGACCGTGTCATCACAATGCTCCATGGCCCTTGTCATCACAATGCTCCAGAATTCTTGTCATCACAATGTTCCATGACCGTGTCATCACAATGCTCCATAATTCTTGTCATCACAATGTTCCATGACCCTGTCATCACAATGCTCCATAATTCTTGTCATCACAATGTTCCATGACCGTGTCACCACAATGCTCCATGGCCCTTGTCATCACAATGCTCCAGAATTCTTGTCATCACAATGTTCCATGACCGTGTCATCACAATGCTCCATGGCCCTTGTCATCACAATTCTCCAGAATTCTTGTCATCACAATGTTCCATGACCGTGTCATCACAATGCTCCATGGCCCTTGTCATCACAATGCTCCAGAATTCTTGTCATCACAATGTTCCATGACCGTGTCATCACAATGCTCCATGGCCCTTGTCATCACAATGCTCCAGAATTCTTGTCATCACAATGTTCCATGACCGTGTCATCACAATGCTCCATAATCCTTGTC
The DNA here is from genome assembly GCF_949987535.1 of Balaenoptera acutorostrata. NCBI lineage: Eukaryota > Metazoa > Chordata > Mammalia > Artiodactyla > Balaenopteridae > Balaenoptera > Balaenoptera acutorostrata. The sequence goes on from NW_026646264.1 coordinate 5,433, forward strand.
ATCACAATGTTCCATGACCGTGTCATCACAATGCTCCATAATTCTTGTCATCACAATGTTCCATGACCGTGTCACCACAATGCTCCATGGCCCTTGTCATCACAATGCTCCAGAATAGTTGTCATCACAATGTTCCATGACCGTGTCATCACAATGCTCCATGGCCCTTGTCATCACAATGCTCCAGAATTCTTGTCATCACAATGTTCCATGACCGTGTCATCACAATGCTCCATGGCCCTTGTCATCACAATGCTCCAGAATTCTTGTCATCACAATGTTCCATGACCGTGTCATCACAATGCCCCATAATTCTTGTCATCAAAATGTTCCATGACCGTGTCATCACAATGCTCCAGAATTCTTGTCATCACAATGTTCCATGACCGTGTCATCACAATGCTGCATGGCCCTTGTAATCACAATGCTCCAGCATTCTTGTCATCACAATGTTCCATGACAGTGTCATCACAATGCTCCATGGCCCTGGTCATCACAATGCTTCAGATTGCTTGTCATCACAAAGTTCCATGACGGTGTCATCACAATGCACCATGGCCCTTGTCATCACAATGCTCCAGAATTCTTGTCATCACAATGTTCCATGACCGTGTCATCACAATGCTCCATGGCCCTTTTCATCCCAATGCTCCAGAATTCTTGTCATCACAATGTTCCATGACCGTGTCATCACAATGCTCCATGGCCCTTGTCATCACAATGCTCCAGAATTCTTGTCATCACAGTGTTCCATGACCGTGTCATCACAATGCTCCATGGCCCTTGTCATCAAAATGCTCCAGAATTCTTGTCATCACAATGTTCCATGACCGTGTCACCAAAATGCTCCACAATTCTTGTCATCACAATGTTCCATGACCGTGTCATCACAATGCTACATGACACTGGTCATCACAGTTCTCCATGACCTTTGCCATCACAATGCTCTATATAGTTTTTCATGACAATTCTAAATGACCACTTTAATCAATTTGCTTGCTGACCATTTTCATCACATTTCTCTATTGTCATTACAATTCCCCATGACCCCTTTCTTCACAATGCTCCATGATGCCTGTCATCACAATGCTCAATGGCTTTTGTTATCACAATGCTCCAGGACCAGTTTCATCACAATACTCCATCCCCCTTGTCATCACGGTGCACAATGAAACCTCTCATTACAATGCTCCGTGACACTTGTCATCACAATGCTCCATGGCCCTTGTCATCATAATGCTCCAGAATTCTTGTCATCACCATGTTCCATGACCATGTCATCACAATTCTCCATGGCCCTTCGCATCACAATGCTCCAGAATTCTTTTCATCACAATGTTCCATGACCGTGTCATCACAATGCTCCATGGCCCTTTTCATCACAATGCTCCAGATTGCTTGTCATCACAAAGTTCCATGACCGTGTCATCACAATGAACCATGGCCTTTGTCATCACCATGCTCCAGAATTCTTGTCATCACAATGTTCCATGACCATGTCATCACAATGCTCCATGGCCTTGTCATCACAATTCTCCAGAATTCTTGTCATCACAATGTTCCATGACCGTGTCATCACAATGCTCCATGGCCCTTGTCATCACAATGCTCCAGAATTCTTGTCATCACAATGTTCCATGACCGTGTCATCACAATGCTCCATGGCCCTTGTCATCACAATGCTCCAGAATTCTTGTCATCACAATGTTCCATGACCGTGTCATCACAATGCTCCATAATTCTTGTCATCACAATGTTCCATGACCATGTCATCACAATGCTCCATAATTCTTGTCATCACAATGTTCCATGACCGTGTCACCACAATGCTCCATGGCCCTTGTCATCACAATGCTCCAGAATTCTTGTCATCACAAAGTTCCATGACCGTGTCATCACAATGCACCATGGCCCTTGTCATCACAATGCTCCAGAATTCTTGTCATCACAATGTTCCATGACCGTGTCATCACAATGCTCCATGGCCCTTGTCATCACAATGCTCCAGAATTCTTGTGATCACAATGTTCCATGACCGTGTCATCACAATGCTCCATGGCCCTTGTCATCACAATGCTCCAGATTGCTTGCATCACAATGTTCCATGACCGTGTCTTCACAATGCACCATGGCCCTTGTCATCACAATGCTCCATAATTCTTGTCATCACAATGTTCCATGACCGTGTCATTAAAATGCTCCAGAACTCTTGTCATCACAATGTTCCATGACCGTGTCATCACAATGCTCCATGGCCCTTTTCATCCCAATGCTCCAGAATTCTTGTCATCACAATGTTCCATGACCGTGTCATCACAATGCTCCATGGCCCTTGTCATCACAATGCTCCAGAATTCTTGTCATCACAGTGTTCCATGACCGTGTCATCACAATGCTCCATGGCCCTTGTCATCAAAATGCTCCAGAATTCTTGTCATCACAATGTTCCATGACCGTGTCACCAAAATGCTCCACAATTCTTGTCATCACAATGTTCCATGACCGTGTCATCACAATGCTCCATGGCCCTTGTAATCACAATGCTCCAGAATTCTTGTCATCACAATGTTCCATGACAGTGTCATCACAATGCTCCATAATTCTTGTCATCACAATGTTCCATGACCGTGTCATCACAATGCTCCATAATTCTTGTCATCACAATGTTCCATGACCGTGTCACCACAATGCTCCATGGCCCTTGTCATCAAAATGCTCCAGAATTCTTGTCATCACAAAGTTCCATGACCGTGTCATCACAATGCACCATGGCCCTTGTCATCACAATGCTCCAGAATTCTTGTCATCACAATGTTCCATGACCGTGTCATCACAATGCTCCATGGCCCTTGTCATCACAATGCTCCAGAATTCTTGTCATCACAATGTTCCATGACCGTATCATCACAATGCTCCATGGCCCTTGTCATCACAATGCTCCAGAATTCTTGTCATCACAATGTTCCATGACCGTTTCATCACAATGCTCCATGGCCCTTGTCATCACAATGCTCCAGATTGCTTGTCATCACAATGTTCCATGACCGTGTCTTCACAATGCACCATGGCCCTTGTCATCACAATGCTCCATAATTCTTGTCATCACAATGTTCCATGACCGTGTCATTAAAATGCTCCAGAACTCTTGTCATCACAATGTTCCATGACCATGTCATCACAATGCTCCATGGCCCTTGTCATCACAATGCTCCAGAATTCTTGTCATCACAATGTTCCATGACCGTGTCATCACAATGCTCCAGAATTCTTGTCATCACAATGTTCCATGACCGTGTCATCACAATGCTCCATGGCCCTTGTCATCACAATGCTCCAGAATTCTTGTCATCACAATGTTCCATGACCGTGTCATCACAATGCTCCATGGCCCTTGTCATCACAATGCTCCAGAATTCTTGTCATCACAATGTTCCATGACCGTGTCATCACAATGCTCCATAATTCTTGTCATCACAATGTTCCATGACCGTGTCATCACAATGCTCCATAATTCTTGTCATCACAATGTTCCATGACCGTGTCACCACAATGCTCCATGGCCCTTGTCATCACAATGCTCCAGAATTCTTGTCATCACAATGTTCCATGACCGTGTCATCACAATGCTCCATGGCCCTTGTCATCACAATGCTCCAGAATTCTTGTCATCACAGTGTTCCATGACTGTGTCATTACAATGCTCCATGGCCCTTGTCATCAAAATGCTCCAGAATTCTTGTCATCACAATGTTCCATGACCGTGTCACCAAAATGCTCCACAATTCTTGTCATCACAATGTTCCATGACCGTGTCATCACAATGCTACATGACACTGGTCATCACAGTTCTCCATGACCTTTGCCATCACAATGCTCTATATAGTTTTTCATGACAATTCTAAATGACCACTTTAATCAATTTGCTTGCTGACCATTTTCATCACATTTCTCTATTGTCATTACAATTCCCCATGACCCCTTTCTTCACAATGCTCCATGATGCCTGTCATCACAATGCTCAATGGCTTTTGTTATCACAATGCTCCAGGACCAGTTTCATCACAATACTCCATCCCCCTTGTCATCACGGTGCACAATGAAACCTCTCATTACAATGCTCCGTGACACTTGTCATCACAATGCTCCATGGCCCTTGTCATCACAATGCTCCAGAATTCTTGTCATCACCATGTTCCATGACCATGTCATCACAATTCTCCATGGCCCTTCGCATCACAATGCTCCAGAATTCTTTTCATCACAATGTTCCATGACCGTGTCATCACAATGCTCCATGGCCCTTTTCATCACAATGCTCCAGATTGCTTGTCATCACAAAGTTCCATGACCGTGTCATCACAATGAACCATGGCCTTTGTCATCACCATGCTCCAGAATTCTTGTCATCACAATGTTCCATGACCATGTCATCACAATGCTCCATGGCCTTGTCATCACAATTCTCCAGAATTCTTGTCATCACAATGTTCCATGACCGTATCATCACAATGCTCCATGGCCCTTGTCATCACAATGCTCCAGAATTCTTGTCATCACAATGTTCCATGACCGTGTCATCACAATGCTCCATGGCCCTTGTCATCACAATGCTCCAGAATTCTTGTCATCACAATGTTCCATGACCGTGTCATCACAATGCTCCATGGCCCTTGTAATCACAATGCTCCAGAATTCTTGTCATCACAATGTTCAATGAACGTGTCATCACAATGCTCCATAATTCTTGTCATCACAATGTTCCATGACCGTGTCATCACAATGCTCCATAATTCTTGTCATCACAATGTTCCATGACCGTGTTATCACAATGCTCCATGGCCCTTGTCATCACCATGCTCCAGAATTCTTGTCATCACAATGTTCCATGACCGTGTCATCACAATGCTCCATGGCCCTTTTCATCACAATGCTCCAGATTGCCTGTCATCACAATGTTCCATGAACGTGTCATCATATTGCACCATGGCCCTTGTCATCACAATGCTCCATAATTCTTGTCATCACAATGTTCCATGACCGTGTCATTAAAATGCTCCAGAATTCTTGTCATCACTAGGTTCCATGACCAGGTCATCACAATGCTCCATGGCCCTTGTCATCACAATTCTCCAGAATTCTTGTCATCACAATGTTCCATGACCGTGTCATCATATTGCTCCATGGCCCTTGTCATCACAATGCTCCAGAATTCTTGTCATCACAATGATCCATGACCGTGTCATCACAATGCTCCATGGCCCTTGTCATCACAATGCTCCAGAATTCTTGTCATCACAATGTTCCATGACCGTGTCATCACAATGCTCCATGGCCCTTGTCATCACAATGCTCCAGAATTCTTGTCATCACAATGTTCCATGACCGTGTCATCACAATGCTCCATGGCCCTTGTCATCACAATGCTCCAGAATTCTTGTCATCACAATGTTCCATGACCGTGTCATCACAATGCTCCATGGCCCTTGTCATCACAATGCTCCAGATTGCTTGTCATCACAATGTTCCATGACCGTGTCTTCACAATGCACCATGGCCCTTGTCATCACAATGCTCCATAATTCTTGTCATCACAATGTTCCATGACTGTGTCATTAAAATGCTCCAGAACTCTTGTCAACACAATGTTCCATTACCATGTCATCACAATGCTCCATGGCCCTTGTCATCACAATTCTCCAGAATTCTTGTCATCACAATGTTCCATGACCGTGTCATCACAATGCTCCATGGCCCTTGTCATCACAATGCTCCAGAATTCTTGTCATCACAATGTTCCATGACAGTGTCATCACAATGCTCCATGGCCCTTGTCATCACAATGCTCCAGAATTCTTGTCATCACAATGTTCCATGACCGTGTCATCACAATGCTCCATGGCCCTTGTCATCACAATGCTCCAGAATTCTTGTCATCACAATGTTCCATGACCGTGTCATCACATTGCTCCATAATTCTTGTCATCACAATGTTCCATGACCGTGTCATCACAATGCTCCATAATTCTTGTCATCACAATGTTCCATGACCGTGTCATCACAATGCTCCATGGCCCTTCTCATCACAATGCTCCAGAATTCTTGTCATCACAATGTTCCATGACCGTGTCATCACAATGCTCCATGGCCCTTGTCATCACAATTCTCCAGAATTCTTGTCATCACAATGTTCCATGACCGTGTCATCACAATGCTCCATGGCCCTTTTCATCACAATGCTCCAGAATTCTTGTCATCACAATGTTCCATGACCGTGTCATCACAATGCCCCATAATTCTTGTCATCAAAATGTTCCATGACCGTGTCATCACAATGCTCCAGAATTCTTGTCATCACAATGTTCCATGACCGTGTCATCACAATGCTGCATGGCCCTTGTCATCACAATGCTCCAGCATTCTTGTCATCACAATGTTCCATGACAGTGTCATCACAATGCTCCATGGCCCTTGTCATCACAATTCTCCAGAATTCTTGTCATCACAATGTTCCATGACCGTGTCATCACAATGCTCCATGGCCCTTGTCATCACAATGCTCCAGAATTCTTGTAATCACAATGTTCCATGACCGTGTCATCACAATGCTCCATGGCCCTTGTCATCACAATGCTCCAGAATTCTTCTCATCACAATGTTCCATGACCGTGTCATCACAATGCTCCATGGCCCTTGTCATCACAATGCTCCAGAATTCTTGTCATCACAATGTTCCATGACCGTGTCATCACAATGCTCCATAATTCTTGTCATCACAATGTTCCATGACCGTGTCATCACAATGCTCCATAATTCTTGTCATCACAATGTTCCATGACCGTGTCACCACAATGCTCCATGGCCCTTGTCATCACAATGCTCCAGAATTCTTGTCATCACAATGTTCCATGACCGTGTCATCACAATGCTCCATGGCCCTTGTCATCACAATTCTCCAGAATTCTTGTCATCACAATGTTCCATGACCGTGTCATCACAATGCTCCATGGCCCTTGTCATCACAATGCTCCAGATTTCTTGTCATCACAATGTTCCATGACCGTGTCATCACAATGCTCCATGGCCATTGTCATCAAAATGCTCCAGAATTCTTGTCATCACAATGTTCCATGACCGTGTCATCACAATGCCCCATAATTCTTGTCATCAAAATGTTCCATGACCGTGTCATCACAATGCTCCAGAATTCTTGTCATCACAATGTTCCATGACCGTGTCATCACAATGCTGCATGGCCCTTGTCATCACAATGCTCCAGCATTCTTGTCATCACAATGTTCCATGACAGTGTCATCACAATGCTCCATGGCCCTTGTCATCACAATTCTCCAGAATTCTTGTCATCACAATGTTCCATGACCGTGTCATCACAATGCTCCATGGCCCTTGTCATCACAATGCTCCAGAATTCTTGTCATCACAATGTTCCATGACCGTGTCATCACAATGCTCCATGGCCCTTGTCATCACAATGCTCCAGAATTCTTGTCATCACAATGTTCCATGACCGTGTCATCACAATGCTCCATAATTCTTGTCATCACCATGTTCCCTGACCGTGTCATCACAATGCTCCATGATTCTTGTCATCACAATGTTCCATGACCGTGTCACCACAATGCTCCATGGCCCTTGTCATCACAATGCTCCAGATTTCTTGTCATCACAATGTTCCATGACGGTGTCATCACAATGCTCCATGGCCCTTGTCATCACAATGCTCCAGAATTCTTGTCATCACAATGTTCCATGACCGTGTCATCACAATGCTCCATGGCCCTTGTCATCACAATGCTCCAGAATTCTTGTCATCACAATGTTCCATGACCGTGTCATCACAATGCCCCATAATTCTTGTCATCAAAATGTTCCATGACCGTGTCATCACAATGCTCCAGCATTCTTGTCATCACAATGTTCCATGACCGTGTCATCACAATGCTCCATGGCCCTTGTCATCACAATGCTCCAGAATTCTTGTCATCACAATGTTCCATGACCGTGTCATCACAATGCCCCATAATTCTTGTCATCAAAATGTTCCATGACCGTGTCATCACAATGCTCCAGAATTCTTGTCATCACAATGTTCCATGACCGTGTCATCACAATGCTGCATGGCCCTTGTCATCACAATGCTCCAGCATTCTTGTCATCACAATGTTCCATGACAGTGTCATCACAATGCTCCATGGCCCTGGTCATCACAATGCTTCAGATTGCTTGTCATCACAAAGTTCCATGACTGTGTCATCACAATGCACCATGGCCCTTGTCATCACAATGCTCCAGAATTCTTGTCATCAAAATGTTCCATGACCGTGTCATCACAATGCTCCAGCATTCTTGTCATCACAATGTTCCATGACCGTGTCATCACAATGCTGCATGGCCCTTGTCATCACAATGCTCCAGCATTCTTGTCATCACAATGTTCCATGACCGTGTCATCACAATGCTCCATGGCCCTTGTCATCACAATGCTCCAGAATTCTTGTCATCACAATGTTCCATGACCGTGTCATCACAATGCCCCATAATTCTTGTCATCAAAATGTTCCATGACCGTGTCATCACAATGCTCCAGCATTCTTGTCATCACAATGTTCCATGACCGTGTCATCACAATGCTGCATGGCCCTTGTCATCACAATGCTCCAGCATTCTTGTCATCACAATGTTCCATGACAGTGTCATCACAATGCTCCATGGCCCTTGTCATCACAATGCTCCAGAATTCTTGTCATCACAATGTTCCATGACCGTGTCATCACAATGCTCCATGGCCCTTGTCATCACAATGCTCCAGAATTCTTGTCATCACAATGTTCCATGACCGTGTCATCACAATGCTCCATGGCCCTTGTCATCACAATGCTCCAGAATTCTTGTCATCACAATGTTCCATGACCGTGTCATCACAATGCTCCATAATTCTTGTCATCACAATGTTCCATGACCGTGTCATCACAATGCTCCATAATTCTTGTCATCACAATGTTCCATGACCGTGTCACCACAATGCTCCATGGCCCTTGTCATCACAATGCTCCAGAATTCTTGTCATCACAATGTTCCATGACCGTGTCATCACAATGCTCCATGGCCCTTGTCATCACAATTCTCCACAATTCTTGTCATCACAATGTTCCATGACAGTGTCATCACAATGCTCCATGGCCCTTGTCATCACAATGCTCCAGAATTCTTCTCATCACAATGTTCCATGACCGTGTCATCACAATGCTCCATGGCCCTTGTCATCAAAATGCTCCAGAATTCTTGTCATCACAATGTTCCATGATCGTGTCATCACAATGCTCCATGGCCCTTGTCATCACAATGCTCCAGATTTCTTTTCATCACAATGTTCCATGACCGTGTCATCACAATGCTCCATAATTCTTGTCATCACAATGTTCCATGACCGTGTCATCACAATGCTCCATAATTCTTGTCATCACAATGTTCCATGACCGTGTCACCACAATGCTCCATGTCCCTTGTCATCACAATGCTCCAGCATTCTTGTCATCACAATGTTCCATGACCGTGTCATCACAATGCTCCATGGCCCTTGTCATCACAATTCTCCAGAATTCTTGTCATCACAATGTTCCATGACCGTGTCATCACAATGCTCCATGGCCCTTGTCATCACAATGCTCCAGAATTCTTGTCATCACAATGTTCCATGACCGTGTCATCACAATGCCCCATAATTCTTGTCATCAAAATGTTCCATGACCGTGTCATCACAATGCTCCAGAATTCTTGTCATCACAATGTTCCATGACCGTGTCATCACAATGCTGCATGGCCCTTGTCATCACAATGCTCCAGCATTCTTGTCATCACAATGTTCCATGACAGTGTCATCACAATGCTCCATGGCCCTGGTCATCACAATGCTTCAGATTGCTTGTCATCACAAAGTTCCATGACTGTGTCATCACAATGCACCATGGCCCTTGTCATCACAATGCTCCAGAATTCTTGTCATCACAATGTTCCATGACCGTGTCATCACAATGCTCCATGGCCCTTTTCATCCCAATGCTCCAGAATTCTTGTCATCACAATGTTCCATGACCGTGTCATCACAATGCTCCATGGCCCTTGTCATCACAATGCTCCAGAATTCTTGTCATCACAAAGTTCCATGACCGTGTCATCACAATGCACCATGGCCCTTGTCATCACAATGCTCCAGAATTCTTGTCATCACAATGTTCCATGACCGTGTCATCACAATGCTCCATGGCCCTTGTCATCACAATGCTCCAGAATTCTTGTCATCACAATGTTCCATGACCGTGTCATCACAATGCTCCATGGCCCTTGTAATCACAATGCTCCAGAATTCTTGTCATCACAATGTTCCATGACCGTGTCATCACAATGCTCCATAATTCTTGTCATCACAATGTTCCATGACCGTGTCATCACAATGCTCCATGGCCCTTGTCATCACAATGCTCCAGAATTCTTGTCATCACAATGTTCCATGACCGTGTCATCACAATGCTCCATGGCCCTTGTCATCACAATGCTCCAGAATTCTTGTCATCACAATGTTCCATGACCGTGTCATCACAATGCTCCATAATTCTTGTCATCACAATGTTCCATGACCCTGTCATCACAATGCTCCATAATTCTTGTAATCACAATGTTCCATGACCGTGTCACCACAATGCTCCATGGCCCTTGTCATCACAATGCTCCAGAATTCTTGTCATCACAATGTTCCATGACCGTGTCATCACAATGCTCCATGGCCCTTGTCATCACAATTCTCCAGAATTCTTGTCATCACAATGATCCATGACCGTGTCATCACAATGCTCCATGGCCCTTGTCATCACAATGCTCCAGAATTCTTGTCATCACAATGTTCCATGACCGTGTCATCACAATGCTCCATGGCCCTTGTCATCACAATGCTCCAGAATTCTTGTCATCACAATGTTCCATGACCGTGTCATCACAATGCTCCATAATCCTTGTCATCACAATATTCCATGACCGTGTCATCACAATGCTCCATAATTCTTGTCATCACAATGTTCCATGACCGTGTCACCACAATGCTCCATGGCCCTTGTCATCACAATTCTCCAGAATTCTTGTCATCACAATGTTCCATGACCGTGTCATCACAATGCTCCATGGCCCTTGTCATCACAATGCTCCAGAATTCTTGTCATCACAATGTTCCATGACCGTGTCATCACAATGCCCCATAATTCTTGTCATCAAAATGTTCCATGACCGTGTCATCACAATGCTCCAGAATTCTTGTCATCACAATGTTCCATGACCGTGTCATCACAATGCTGCATGGCCCTTGTCATCACAATGCTCCAGCATTCTTGTCATCACAATGTTCCATGACAGTGTCATCACAATGCTCCATGGCCCTGGTAATCACAATGCTTCAGATTGCTTGTCATCACAAAGTTCCATGACTGTGTCATCACAATGCACCATGGCCCTTGTCATCACAATGCTCCAGAATTCTTGTCATCACAATGTTCCATGACCGTGTCATCACAATGCTCCATGGCCCTTGTCATCACAATGCTCCAGAATTCTTGTCATCACAATGTTCCATGACCGTGTCATCACAATGCTCCATGGCCCTTTTCATCACAATGCTCCAGAATTCTTGTCATCACAATGTTCCATGACCGTGTCATCACAATGCTCCATGGCCCTTGTCATCACAATGCTCCAGAATTCTTGTCATCACAATGTTCCATGACCGTGTCATCACAATGCTCCATGGCCCTTGTCATCACAATGCTCCAGAATTCTTGTCATCACAATGTTCCATGACCGTGTCATCACAATGCTCCATGGCCCTTGTCATCACAATGCTCCAGAATTCTTGTCATCACAATGTTCCATGACCGTGTCATCACAATGCTCCATAATTCTTGTCATCACAATGTTCCATGACCGTGTCATCACAATGCTCCATAATTCTTGTCATCACAATGTTCCATGACCGTGTCACCACAATGCTCCATGGCCCTTTCATCACAATGCTCCAGAATTCTTGTCATCACAATGTTCCATGACGGTGTCATCACAATGCTCCATGGCCCTTGTCATCACAATGCTCCAGAATTCTTGTCATCACAATGTTCCATGACCGTGTCATCACAATGCTCCATGGCCCTTGTCATCACAATGCTCCAGAATTCTTGTCATCACAATGTTCCATGACCGTGTCATCACAATGCTCCATGGCCCTTGTCATCACAATGCTCCAGAATTCTTGTCATCACAATGTTCCATGACCGTGTCATCACAATGCTCCATAATTCTTGTCATCACAATGTTCCATGACCGTGTCATCACAATGCTCCATAATTCTTGTCATCACAATGTTCCATGACCGTGTCACCACAATGCTCCTTGGCCCTTTCATCACAATGCTCCAGAATTCTTGTCATCACAATGTTCCATGACGGTGTCATCACAATGCTCCATGGCCCTTGTCATCACAATGCTCCAGAATTCTTGTCATCACAATGTTCCATGACCGTGTCATCACAATGCTCCATAATTCTTGTCATCACCATGTTCCCTGACCGTGTCATCACAATGCTCCATAATTCTTGTCATCACAATGTTCCATGACCGTGTCACCACAATGCTCCATGGCCCTTGTCATCACAATGCTCCAGATTTCTTGTCATCACAATGTTCCATGACGGTGTCATCACAATGCTCCATGGCCCTTGTCATCACAATGCTCCAGAATTCTTGTCATCACAATGTTCCATGACCGTGTCATCACAATGCTCCATGACCCTTGTCATCACAATGCTCCAGAATTCTTGTCATCACAATGTTCCATGACCGTGTCATCACAATGCCCCATAATTCTTGTCATCAAAATGTTCCATGACCGTGTCATCACAATGCTCCAGAATTCTTGTCATCACAATGTTCCATGACCGTGTCATCACAATGCTGCATGGCCCTTGTCATCACAATGCTCCAGCATTCTTGTCATCACAATGTTCCATGACAGTGTCATCACAATGCTCCATGGCCCTTGTCATCACAATGCTCCAGAATTCTTGTCATCACAATGTTCCATGACCGTGTCATCAAAATGCTCCATGGCCCTTGTCATCACAATGCTCCAGAATTCTTGTCATCACAATGTTCCATGACCGTGTCATCACAATGCTCCATGGCCCTTGTCATCACAATGCTCCAGAATTCTTGTCATCACAATGTTCCATGACCGTGTCATCACAATGCTCCATAATTCTTGTCATCACAATGTTCCATGACCGTGTCATCACAATGCTCCATAATTCTTGTCATCACAATGTTCCATGACCGTGTCACCACAATGCTCCATGGCCCTTGTCATCACAATGCTCCAGAATTCTTGTCATCACAATGTTCCATGACCGTGTCATCACAATGCTCCATGGCCCTTTTCATCACAATGCTCCAGAATTCTTGTCATCACAATGTTCCATGACCGTGTCATCACAATGCTCCATGGCCCTTGTCATCACAATGCTCCAGAATTCTTGTCATCACAATGTTCCATGACCGTGTCATCACAATGCTCCATGGCCCTTGTCATCACAATGCTCCAGAATTCTTGTCATCACAATGTTCCATGACCGTGTCATCACAATGCTCCATGGCCCTTGTCATCACAATGCTCCAGAATTCTTGTCATCACAATGTTCCATGACCGTGTCATCACAATGCTCCATAATTCTTGTCATCACAATGTTCCATGACCGTGTCATCACAATGCTCCATAATTCTTGTCATCACAATGTTCCATGACCGTGTCACCACAATGCTCCATGGCCCTTTCATCACAATGCTCCAGAATTCTTGTCATCACAATGTTCCATGACGGTGTCATCACAATGCTCCATGGCCCTTGTCATCACAATGCTCCAGAATTCTTGTCATCACAATGTTCCATGACCGTGTCATCACAATGCTCCATGGCCCTTGTCATCACAATGCTCCAGAATTCTTGTCATCACAATGTTCCATGACCGTGTCATCACAATGCTCCATGGCCCTTGTCATCACAATGCTCCAGAATTCTTGTCATCACAATGTTCCATGACCGTGTCATCACAATGCTCCATAATTCTTGTCATCACAATGTTCCATGACCGTGTCATCACAATGCTCCATAATTCTTGTCATCACAATGTTCCATGACCGTGTCACCACAATGCTCCTTGGCCCTTTCATCACAATGCTCCAGAATTCTTGTCATCACAATGTTCCATGACGGTGTCATCACAATGCTCCATGGCCCTTGTCATCACAATGCTCCAGAATTCTTGTCATCACAATGTTCCATGACCGTGTCATCACAATGCTCCATAATTCTTGTCATCACCATGTTCCCTGACCGTGTCATCACAATGCTCCATAATTCTTGTCATCACAATGTTCCATGACCGTGTCACCACAATGCTCCATGGCCCTTGTCATCACAATGCTCCAGATTTCTTGTCATCACAATGTTCCATGACGGTGTCATCACAATGCTCCATGGCCCTTGTCATCACAATGCTCCAGAATTCTTGTCATCACAATGTTCCATGACCGTGTCATCACAATGCTCCATGACCCTTGTCATCACAATGCTCCAGAATTCTTGTCATCACAATGTTCCATGACCGTGTCATCACAATGCCCCATAATTCTTGTCATCAAAATGTTCCATGACCGTGTCATCACAATGCTCCAGAATTCTTGTCATCACAATGTTCCATGACCGTGTCATCACAATGCTGCATGGCCCTTGTCATCACAATGCTCCAGCATTCTTGTCATCACAATGTTCCATGACAGTGTCATCACAATGCTCCATGGCCCTTGTCATCACAATGCTCCAGAATTCTTGTCATCACAATGTTCCATGACCGTGTCATCAAAATGCTCCATGGCCCTTGTCATCACAATGCTCCAGAATTCTTGTCATCACAATGTTCCATGACCGTGTCATCACAATGCTCCATGGCCCTTGTCATCACAATGCTCCAGAATTCTTGTCATCACAATGTTCCATGACCGTGTCATCACAATGCTCCATAATTCTTGTCATCACAATGTTCCATGACCGTGTCATCACAATGCTCCATAATTCTTGTCATCACAATGTTCCATGACCGTGTCACCACAATGCTCCATGGCCCTTGTCATCACAATGCTCCAGAATTCTTGTCATCACAATGTTCCATGACCGTGTCATCACAATGCTCCATGGCCCTTGTCATCACAATTCTCCACAATTCTTGTCATCACAATGTTCCATGACCGTGTCATCACAATGCTCCATGGCCCTTGTCATCACAATGCTCCAGAATTCTTCTCATCACAATGTTCCATGACCGTGTCATCACAATGCTCCATGGCCCTCGTCATCAAAATGCTCCAGAATTCTTGTCATCACAATGTTCCATGACCGTGTCATCACAATGCTCCATGGCCCTTGTCATCACAATGCTCCAGATTTCTTTTCATCACAATGTTCCATGACCGTGTCATCACAATGCTCCATAATTCTTGTCATCACAATGTTCCATGACCGTGTCATCACAATGCTCCATAATTCTTGTCATCACAATGTTCCATGACCGTGTCACCACAATGCTCCATGTCCCTTGTCATCACAATGCTCCAGCATTCTTGTCATCACAATGTTCCATGACCGTGTCATCACAATGCTCCATGGCCCTTGTCATCACAATTCTCCAGAATTCTTGTCATCACAATGTTCCATGACCGTGTCATCACAATGCTCCATGGCCCTTGTCATCACAATGCTCCAGAATTCTTGTCATCACAATGTTCTATGACCGTGTCATCACAATGCCCCATAATTCTTGTCATCAAAATGTTCCATGACCGTGTCATCACAATGCTCCAGAATTCTTGTCATCACAATGTTCCATGACCGTGTCATCACAATGCTGCATGGCCCTTGTCATCACAATGCTCCAGCATTCTTGTCATCACAATGTTCCATGACAGTGTCATCACAATGCTCCATGGCCCTGGTCATCACAATGCTTCAGATTGCTTGTCATCACAAAGTTCCATGACTGTGTCATCACAATGCACCATGGCCCTTGTCATCACAATGCTCCAGAATTCTTTTCATCACAATGTTCCATGACCGTGTCATCACAATGCTCCATGGCCCTTTTCATCCCAATGCTCCAGAATTCTTGTCATCACAATGTTCCATGACCGTGTCATCACAATGCTCCATGGCCCTTGTCATCACAATGCTCCAGAATTCTTGTCATCACAAAGTTCCATGACCGTGTCATCACAATGCACCATGGCCCTTGTCATCACAATGCTCCAGAATTCTTGTCATCACAATGTTCCATGACCGTGTCATCACAATGCTCCATGGCCCTTGTCATCACAATGCTCCAGAATTCTTGTCATCACAATGTTCCATGACCGTGTCATCACAATGCTCCATGGCCCTTGTAATCACAATGCTCCAGAATTCTTGTCATCACAATGTTCCATGACCGTGTCATCACAATGCTCCATAATTCTTGTCATCACAATGTTCCATGACCGTGTCATCACAATGCTCCATGGCCCTTGTCATCACAATGCTCCAGAATTCTTGTCATCACAATGTTCCATGACCGTGTCATCACAATGCTCCATGGCCCTTGTCATCACAATGCTCCAGAATTCTTGTCATCACAATGATCCATGACCGTGTCATCACAATGCTCCATAATTCTTGTCATCACAATGTTCCATGACCCTGTCATCACAATGCTCCATAATTCTTGTCATCACAATGTTCCATGACCGTGTCACCACAATGCTCCATGGCCCTTGTCATCACAATGCTCCAGAATTCTTGTCATCACAATGTTCCATGACCGTGTCATCACAATGCTCCATGGCCCTTGTCATCACAATTCTCCAGAATTCTTGTCATCACAATGTTCCATGACCGTGTCATCACAATGCTCCATGGCCCTTGTCATCACAATGCTCCAGAATTCTTGTCATCACAATGTTCCATGACCGTGTCATCACAATGCTCCATGGCCCTTGTCATCACAATGCTCCAGAATTCTTGTCATCACAATGTTCCATGACCGTGTCATCACAATGCTCCATAATCCTTGTCATCACAATGTTCCATGACCGTGTCATCACAATGCTCCATAATTCTTGTCATCACAATGTTCCATGACCGTGTCACCACAATGCTCCATGGCCCTTGTCATCACAATGCTCCAGAATTCTTGTCATCACAATGTTCCATGACCGTGTCATCAAAATGCTCCATGGCCCTTGTCATCACAATTCTCCAGAATTCTTGTCATCACAATGTTCCATGACCGTGTCATCACAATGCTCCATGGCCCTTGTCATCACAATGCTCCAGAATTCTTGTCATCACAATGTTCCATGACCGTGTCATCACAATGCCCCATAATTCTTGTCATCAAAATGTTCCATGACCGTGTCATCACAATGCTCCAGAATTCTTGTCATCACAATGTTCCATGACCGTGTCATCACAATGCCCCATAATTCTTGTCATCAAAATGTTCCATGACCGTGTCATCACAATGCTCCAGAATTCTTGTCATCACAATGTTCCATGACCGTGTCATCACAATGCTGCATGGCCCTTGTCATCACAATGCTCCAGCATTCTTGTCATCACAATGTTCCATGACAGTGTCATCACAATGCTCCATGGCCCTGGTCATCACAATGCTTCAGATTGCTTGTCATCACAAAGTTCCATGACTGTGTCATCACAATGCACCATGGCCCTTGTCATCACAATGCTCCAGAATTCTTGTCATCACAATGTTCCATGACCGTGTCATCACAATGCTCCATAATCCTTGTCATCACAATGTTCCATGACCGTGTCATCACAATGCTCCATAATTCTTGTCATCACAATGTTCCATGACCGTGTCACCACAATGCTCCATGGCCCTTGTCATCACAATGCTCCAGAATTGTTGTCATCACAATGTTCCATGACCGTGTCATCACAATGCTCCATGGCCCTTGTCATCACAATTCTCCAGAATTCTTGTCATCACAATGTTCCATGACCGTGTCATCACAATGCTCCATGGCCCTTGTCATCACAATGCTCCAGAATTCTTGTCATCACAATGTTCCATGACCGTGTCATCACAATGCCCCATAATTCTTGTCATCAAAATGTTCCATGACCGTGTCATCACAATGCTCCAGAATTCTTGTCATCACAATGTTCCATGACCGTGTCATCACAATGCTCCATGGCCCTTGTCATCACAATTCTCCAGAATTCTTGTCATCACAATGTTCCATGACCGTGTCATCACAATGCCCCATAATTCTTGTCATCAAAATGTTCCATGACCGTGTCATCACAATGCTCCAGAATTCTTGTCATCACAATGTTCCATGACCGTGTCATCACAATGCTCCATGGCCCTTGTCATCACAATGCTCCAGAATTCTTGTCATCACAATGTTCCATGACCGTGTCATCACAATGCCCCATAATTCTTGTCATCAAAATGTTCCATGACCGTGTCATCACAATGCTCCAGAATTCTTGTCATCACAATGTTCCATGACCGTGTCATCACAATGCTCCATGGCCCTTGTCATCACAATGCTCCAGAATTCTTGTCATCACAATGTTCCATGACCGTGTCATCACAATGCCCCATAATTCTTGTCATCAAAATGTTCCATGACCGTGTCATCACAATGCTCCAGAATTCTTGTCATCACAATGTTCCATGACCGTGTCATCACAATGCCCCATAATTCTTGTCATCAAAATGTTCCATGACCGTGTCATCACAATGCTCCAGAATTCTTGTCATCACAATGTTCCATGACCGTGTCATCACAATGCTGCATGGCCCTTGTCATCACAATGCTCCAGCATTCTTGTCATCACAATGTTCCATGACAGTGTCATCACAATGCTCCATGGCCCTGGTCATCACAATGCTTCAGATTGCTTGTCATCACAAAGTTCCATGACTGTGTCATCACAATGCACCATGGCCCTTGTCATCACAATGCTCCAGAATTCTTGTCATCACAATGTTCCATGACCGTGTCATCACAATGCTCCATAATCATTGTCATCACAATGTTCCATGACCGTGTCATCACAATGCTCCATAATTCTTGTCATCACAATGTTCCATGACCGTGTCACCACAATGCTCCATGGCCCTTGTCATCACAATGATCCAGAATTGTTGTCATCACAATGTTCCATGACCGTGTCATCACAATGCTCCATGGCCCTTGTCATCACAATTCTCCAGAATTCTTGTCATCACAATGTTCCATGACCGTGTCATCACAATGCTCCATGGCCCTTGTCATCACAATGCTCCAGAATTCTTGTCATCACAATGTTCCATGACCGTGTCATCACAATGCCCCATAATTCTTGTCATCAAAATGTTCCATGACCGTGTCATCACAATGCTCCAGAATTCTTGTCATCACAATGTTCCATGACCGTGTCATCACAATGCCCCATAATTCTTGTCATCAAAATGTTCCATGACCGTGTCATCACAATGCTCCAGAATTCTTGTCATCACAATGTTCCATGACCGTGTCATCACAATGCTGCATGGCCCTTGTCATCACAATGCTCCAGCATTCTTGTCATCACAATGTTCCATGACAGTGTCATCACAATGCTCCATGGCCCTGGTCATCACAATGCTTCAGATTGCTTGTCATCACAAAGTTCCATGACTGTGTCATCACAATGCACCATGGCCCTTGTCATCACAATGCTCCAGAATTCTTGTCATCACAATGTTCCATGACCGTGTCATCACAATGCTCCATGGCCCTTTTCATCCCAATGCTCCAGAATTCTTGTCATCACAATGTTCCATGACCGTGTCATCACAATGCTCCATGGCCCTTGTCATCACAATGCTCCAGAATTCTTGTCATCACAAAGTTCCATGACCGTGTCATCACAATGCACCATGGCCCTTGTCATCACAATGCTCCAGAATTCTTGTCATCACAATGTTCCATGACCGTGTCATCACAATGCTCCATAATTCTTGTCATCACAATGTTCCATGACCGTGTCATCACAATGCTCCATAATTCTTGTCATCACAATGTTCCATGACCGTGTCACCACAATGCTCCATGGCCCTTTCATCACAATGCTCCAGAATTCTTGTCATCACAATGTTCCATGACCGTGTCATCACAATGCTACATGGCCCTTGTCATCACAATTCTCCAGAATTCTTGTCATCACAATGTTCCATGACCGTGTCATCACAATGCTCCATGGCCCTTGTCATCACAATGCTCCAGAATTCTTGTCATCACAATGTTCCATGACCGTGTCATCACAATGCCCCATAATTCTTGTCATCAAAATGTTCCATGACCGTGTCATCACAATGCTCCAGAATTCTTGTTATCACAATGTTCCATGACCGTGTCATCACAATGCCCCATAATTCTTGTCATCAAAATGTTCCATGACCGTGTCATCACAATGCTCCAGAATTCTTGTCATCACAATGTTCCATGACCGTGTCATCACAATGCTGCATGGCCCTTGTCATCACAATGCTCCAGCATTCTTGTCATCACAATGTTCCATGACAGTGTCATCACAATGCTCCATGGCCCTGGTCATCACAATGCTTCAGATTGCTTGTCATCACAAAGTTCCATGACTGTGTCATCACAATGCACCATGGCCCTTGTCATCACAATGCTCCAGAATTCTTGTCATCACAATGTTCCATGACCGTGTCATCACAATGCTCCATAATCCTTGTCATCACAATGTTCCATGACCGTGTCATCACAATGCTCCATAATTCTTGTCATCACAATGTTCCATGACCGTGTCACCACAATGCTCCATGGCCCTTGTCATCACAATGCTCCAGAATTGTTGTCATCACAATGTTCCATGACCGTGTCATCACAATGCTCCATGGCCCTTGTCATCACAATTCTCCAGAATTCTTGTCATCACAATGTTCCATGACCGTGTCATCACAATGCTCCATGGCCCTTGTCATCACAATGCTCCAGAATTCTTGTCATCACAATGTTCCATGACCGTGTCATCACAATGCCCCATAATTCTTGTCATCAAAATGTTCCATGACCGTGTCATCACAATGCTCCAGAATTCTTGTCATCACAATGTTCCATGACCGTGTCATCACAATGCTCCATGGCCCTTGTCATCACAATGCTCCAAAATTCTTGTCATCACAATGTTCCATGACCGTGTCATCACAATGCCCCATAATTCTTGTCATCAAAATGTTCCATGACCGTGTCATCACAATGCTCCAGCATTCTTGTCATCACAATGTTCCATGACCGTGTCATCACAATGCTGCATGGCCCTTGTCATCACAATGCTCCAGATTTCTTGTCATCACAATGTTCCATGACGGTGTCATCACAATGCTCCATGGCCCTTGTCATCACAATGCTCCATAATCCTTGTCATCACAATGTTCCATGACCGTGTCATCACAATGCTCCATAATTCTTGTCATCACAATGTTCCATGACCGTGTCACCACAATGCTCCATGGCCCTTGTCATCACAATGCTCCAGATTTCTTGTCATCACAATGTTCCATGACGGTGTCATCACAATGCTCCATGGCCCTTGTCATCACAATGCTCCAGAATTCTTGTCATCACAATGTTCCATGACCGTGTCATCACAATGCTCCATGGCCCTTGTCATCACAATGCTCCAGAATTCTTGTCATCACAATGTTCCATGACCGTGTCATCACAATGCCCCATAATTCTTGTCATCAAAATGTTCCATGACCGTGTCATCACAATGCTCCAGCATTCTTGTCATCACAATGTTCCATGACCGTGTCATCACAATGCTGCATGGCCCTTGTCATCACAATGCTCCAGCATTCTTGTCATCACAATGTTCCATGACAGTGTCATCACAATGCTCCATGGCCCTTGTCATCACAATGCTCCAGAATTCTTGTCATCACAATGTTCCATGACCGTGTCATCACAATGCTCCATGGCCCTTGTCATCACAATGCTCCAGAATTCTTGTCATCACAATGTTCCATGACCGTGTCATCACAATGCTCCATGGCCCTTGTCATCACAATGCTCCAGAATTCTTGTCATCACAATGTTCCATGACCGTGTCATCACAATGCTCCATAATTCTTGTCATCACAATGTTCCATGACCGTGTCATCACAATGCTCCATAATTCTTGTCATCACAATGTTCCATGACCGTGTCACCACAATGCTCCATGGCCCTTGTCATCACAATGCTCCAGAATTCTTGTCATCACAATGTTCCATGACCGTGTCATCACAATGCTCCATGGCCCTTGTCATCACAATTCTCCACAATTCTTGTCATCACAATGTTCCATGACCGTGTCATCACAATGCTCCATGGCCCTTGTCATCACAATCCTCCAGAATTCTTCTCATCACAATGTTCCATGACCGTGTCATCACAATGCTCCATGGCCCTTGTCATCAAAATGCTCCAGAATTCTTGTCATCACAATGTTCCATGACCGTGTCATCACAATGCTCCATGGCCCTTGTCATCACAATGCTCCAGATTTCTTTTCATCACAATGTTCCATGACCGTGTCATCACAATGCTCCATAATTCTTGTCATCACAATGTTCCATGACCGTGTCATCACAATGCTCCATAATTCTTGTCATCACAATGTTCCATGACCGTGTCACCACAGTGCTCCATAATTCTTGTCATCACAATGTTCCATGACCGTGTCATCACAATGCTCCAGAATTCTTGTCATCACAATGTTCCATGACCGTGTCATCACAATGCTGCATGGCCCTTGTCATCACAATGCTCCAGCATTCTTGTCATCACAATGTTCCATGACAGTGTCATCACAATGCTCCATGGCCCTGGTCATCACAATGCTTCAGATTGCTTGTCATCACAAAGTTCCATGACTGTGTCATCACAATGCACCATGGCCCTTGTCATCACAATGCTCCAGAATGCTTGTCATCACAATGTTCCATGACAGTGTCATCACAATGCTCCATGGCCCTTTTCATCCCAATGCTCCAGAATTCTTGTCATCACAATGTTCCATGACCGTGTCATCACAATGCTCCATGGCCCTTGTCATCACAATGCTCCAGAATTCTTGTCATCACAAAGTTCCATGACCGTGTCATCACAATGCACCATGGCCCTTGTCATCACAAGGCTCCAGAATTCTTGTCATCACAATTTTCCATGACCGTGTCATCACAATGCTCCATGGCCCTTGTCATCACAATGCTCCAGAATTCTTGTCATCACAATGTTCCATGACCGTGTCATCACAATGCTCCATGGCCCTTGTAATCACAATGCTCCAGAATTCTTGTCATCACAATGTTCCATGACCGTGTCATCACAATGCTCCATAATTCTTGTCATCACAATGTTCCATGACCGTGTCATCACAATGCTCCATGGCCCTTGTCATCACAATGCTCCAGAATTCTTGTCATCACAATGTTCCATGACCGTGTCATCACAATGCTCCATGGCCCTTGTCATCACAATGCTCCAGAATTCTTGTCATCACAATGTTCCATGACCGTGTCATCACAATGCTCCATAATTCTTGTCATCACAATGTTCCATGACCCTGTCATCACAATGCTCCATAATTCTTGTCATCACAATGTTCCATGACCGTGTCACCACAATGCTCCATGGCCCTTGTCATCACAATGCTCCAGAATTCTTGTCATCACAATGTTCCATGACCGTGTCATCACAATGCTCCATGGCCCTTGTCATCACAATTCTCCAGAATTCTTGTCATCACAATGTTCCATGACCGTGTCATCACAATGCTCCATGGCCCTTGTCATCACAATGCTCCAGAATTCTTGTCATCACAATGTTCCATGACCGTGTCATCACAATGCTCCATGGCCCTTGTCATCACAATGCTCCAGAATTCTTGTCATCACAATGTTCCATGACCGTGTCATCACAATGCTCCATGGCCCTTGTCATCACAATGCTCCAGAATTCTTGTCATCACAATGTTCCATGACCGTGTCATCACAATGCTCCATAATCCTTGTCATCACAATGTTCCATGACCGTGTCATCACAATGCTCCATAATTCTTGTCATCACAATGTTCCATGACCGTGTCACCACAATGCTCCATGGCCCTTGTCACCACAATGCTCCAGAATTGTTGTCATCACAATGTTCCATGACCGTGTCATCACAATGCTCCATGGCCCTTGTCATCACAATTCTCCAGAATTCTTGTCATCACAATGTTCCATGACCGTGTCATCACAATGCTCCATGGCCCTTGTCATCACAATGCTCCAGAATTCTTGTCATCACAATGTTCCATGACCGTGTCATCACAATGCACCATAATTCTTGTCATCAAAATGTTCCATGACCGTGTCATCACAATGCTCCAGAATTCTTGTCATCACAATGTTCCATGACCGTGTCATCACAATGCTGCATGGCCCTTGTCATCACAATGCTCCAGCATTCTTGTCATCACAATGTTCCATGACAGTGTCATCACAATGCTCCATGGCCCTGGTCATCACAATGCTTCAGATTGCTTGTCATCACAAAGTTCCATGACTGTGTCATCACAATGCACCATGGCCCTTGTCATCACAATGCTCCAGAATTCTTGTCATCACAATGTTCCATGACCGTGTCATCACAATGCTCCATGGCCCTTTTCATCCCAATGCTCCAGAATTCTTGTCATCACAATGTTCCATGACCGTGTCATCACAATGCTCCATGGCCCTTGTCATCACAATGCTCCAGAATTCTTGTCATCACAAAGTTCCATGACCGTGTCATCACAATGCACCATGGCCCTTGTCATCACAATGCTCCAGAATTCTTGTCATCACAATGATCCATGACCGTGTCATCACAATGCTCCATGGCCCTTGTCATCACAATGCTCCAGAATTCTTGTCATCACAATGTTCCATGACCGTGTCATCACAATGCTCCATGGCCCTTGTCATCACAATGCTCCAGAATTCTTGTCATCACAATGTTCCATGACCGTGTCATCACAATGCTCCATGGCCCTTGTCATCACAATGCTCCAGAATTCTTGTCATCACAATGTTCCATGACCGTGTCATCACAATGCTCCATGGCCCTTGTCATCACAATGCTCGAGAATTCTTGTCATCACAATGTTCCATGACCGTGTCATCACAATGCTCCATAATTCTTGTCATCACAATGTTCCATGACCGTGTCATCACAATGCTCCATAATTCTTGTCATCACAATGTTCCATGACCGTGTCACCACAATGCTCCATGGCCCTTTCATCACAATGCTCCAGAATTCTTGTCATCACAATGTTCCATGACGGTGTCATCACAATGCTCCATGGCCCTTGTCATCACAATGCTCCAGAATTCTTGTCATCACAATGTTCCATGACCGTGTCATCACAAGGCTCCATGGCCCTTGTCATCACAATGCTCCAGAATTCTTGTCATCACAATGTTCCATGACCGTGTCATCACAATGCTCCATGGCCCTTGTCATCACAATGCTCCAGAATTCTTGTCATCACAATGTTCCATGACCGTGTCATCACAATGCTCCATAATTCTTGTCATCACAATGTTCCATGACCGTGTCATCACACTGCTCCATAATTCTTGTCATCACAATGTTCCATGACCGTGTCACCACAATGCTCCATGGCCCTTTCATCACAATGCTCCAGAATTCTTGTCATCACAATGTTCCATGACGGTGTCATCACAATGCTCCATGGCCCTTGTCATCACAATGCTCCAGAATTCTTATCATCACAATGTTCCATGACCGTGTCATCACAATGCTCCATAATTCTTGTCATCACCATGTTCCCTGACCGTGTCATCACAATGCTCCATAATTCTTGTCATCACAATGTTCCATGACCGTGTCACCACAATGCTCCATGGCCCTTGTCATCACAATGCTCCAGATTTCTTGTCATCACAATGTTCCATGACGGTGTCATCACAATGCTCCATGGCCCTTGTCATCACAATGCTCCAGAATTCTTGTCATCACAATGTTCCATGACCGTGTCATCACAATGCTCCATGGCCCTTGTCATCACAATGCTCCAGAATTCTTGTCATCACAATGTTCCATGACCGTGTCATCACAATGCCCCATAATTCTTGTCATCAAAATGTTCCATGACCGTGTCATCACAATGCTCCAGAATTCTTGTCATCACAATGTTCCATGACCGTGTCATCACAATGCTGCATGGCCCTTGTCATCACAATGCTCCAGCATTCTTGTCATCACAATGTTCCATGACAGTGTCATCACAATGCTCCATGGCCCTTGTCATCACAATGCTCCAGAATTCTTGTCATCACAAAGTTCCATGACCGTGTCATCACAATGCACCATGGCCCTTGTCATCACAATGCTCGAGAATTCTTGTCATCACAATGATCCATGACCGTGTCATCACAATGCTCCATGGCCCTTGTCATCACAATGCTCCAGAATTCTTGTCATCACAATGTTCCATGACCGTGTCATCACAATGCTCCATGTCCCTTGTCATCACAATGCTCCAGAATTCTTGTCATCACAATGTTCCATGACCGTGTCATCACAATGCTCCATGGCCCTTGTCATCACAATGCTCCAGAATTCTTGTCATCACAATGTTCCATGACCGTGTCATCACAATGCTCCATGGCCCTTGTCATCACAATGCTCGAGAATTCTTGTCATCACAATGTTCCATGACCGTGTCATCACAATGCTCCATAATTCTTGTCATCACAATGTTCCATGACCGTGTCATCACAATGCTCCATGGCCCTTGTCATCACAATGCTCCAGAATTCTTGTCATCACAATGTTCCATGACCGTGTCATCACAATGCTCCATGGCCCTTGTCATCACAATGCTCCAGAATTCTTGTCATCACAATGATCCATGACCGTGTCATCACAATGCTCCATAATTCTTGTCATCACAATGTTCCATGACCCTGTCATCACAATGCTCCATAATTCTTGTCATCACAATGTTCCATGACCGTGTCACCACAATGCTCCATGGCCCTTGTCATCACAATGCTCCAGAATTCTTGTCATCACAATGTTCCATGACCGTGTCATCACAATGCTCCATGGCCCTTGTCATCACAATGCTCCAGAATTCTTGTCATCACAATGTTCCATGACCGTGTCATCACAATGCTCCATGGCCCTTGTCATCACAATGCTCCAGAATTCTTGTCATCACAATGTTCCATGACCGTGTCATCACAATGCTCCATAATCCTTGTCATCACAATGTTCCATGACCGTGTCATCACAATGCTCCATAATTCTTGTCATCACAATGTTCCATGACCGTGTCACCACAATGCTCCATGGCCCTTGTCATCACAATGCTCCAGAATTCTTGTCATCACAATGTTCCATGACCGTGTCATCACAATGCTCCATGGCCCTTGTCATCACAATTCTCCAGAATTCTTGTCATCACAATGTTCCATGACCGTGTCATCACAATGCTCCATGGCCCTTGTCATCACAATGCTCCAGAATTCTTGTCATCACAATGTTCCATGACCGTGTCATCACAATGCCCCATAATTCTTGTCATCAAAATGTTCCATGACCGTGTCATCACAATGCTCCAGAATTCTTGTCATCACAATGTTCCATGACCGTGTCATCACAATGCCCCATAATTCTTGTCATCAAAATGTTCCATGACCGTGTCATCACAATGCTCCAGAATTCTTGTCATCACAATGTTCCATGACCGTGTCATCACAATGCTGCATGGCCCTTGTCATCACAATGCTCCAGCATTCTTGTCATCACAATGTTCCATGACAGTGTCATCACAATGCTCCATGGCCCTGGTCATCACAATGCTTCAGATTGCTTGTCATCACAAAGTTCCATGACTGTGTCATCACAATGCACCATGGCCCTTGTCATCACAATGCTCCAGAATTCTTGTCATCACAATGTTCCATGACCGTGTCATCACAATGCTCCATAATCCTTGTCATCACAATGTTCCATGACCGTGTCATCACAATGCTCCATAATTCTTGTCATCACAATGTTCCATGACCGTGTCACCACAATGCTCCATGGCCCTTGTCATCACAATGCTCCAGAATTGTTGTCATCACAATGTTCCATGACCGTGTCATCACAATGCTCCATGGCCCTTGTCATCACAATTCTCCAGAATTCTTGTCATCACAATGTTCCATGACCGTGTCATCACAATGCTCCATGGCCCTTGTCATCACAATGCTCCAGAATTCTTGTCATCACAATGTTCCATGACCGTGTCATCACAATGCCCCATAATTCTTGTCATCAAAATGTTCCATGACCGTGTCATCACAATGCTCCAGAATTCTTGTCATCACAATGTTCCATGACCGTGTCATCACAATGCTCCATGGCCCTTGTCATCACAATGCTCCAGAATTCTTGTCATCACAATGTTCCATGACCGTGTCATCACAATGCCCCATAATTCTTGTCATCAAAATGTTCCATGACCGTGTCATCACAATGCTCCAGAATTCTTGTCATCACAATGTTCCATGACCGTGTCATCACAATGCTCCATGGCCCTTGTCATCACAATGCTCCAGAATTCTTGTCATCACAATGTTCCATGACCGTGTCATCACAATGCCCCATAATTCTTGTCATCAAAAAGTTCCATGACCGTGTCATCACAATGCTCCAGAATTCTTGTCATCACAATGTTCCATGACCGTGTCATCACAATGCTCCATGGCCCTTGTCATCACAATGCTCCAGAATTCTTGTCATCACAATGTTCCATGACCGTGTCATCACAATGCCCCATAATTCTTGTCATCAAAATGTTCCATGACCGTGTCATCACAATGCTCCAGAATTCTTGTCATCACAATGTTCCATGACCGT
The DNA here is from genome assembly GCF_949987535.1 of Balaenoptera acutorostrata. Classification (NCBI taxonomy): domain Eukaryota; kingdom Metazoa; phylum Chordata; class Mammalia; order Artiodactyla; family Balaenopteridae; genus Balaenoptera; species Balaenoptera acutorostrata. The sequence goes on from NW_026646264.1 coordinate 34,545, forward strand.
GTCATCACAATGCCCCATAATTCTTGTCATCAAAATGTTCCATGACCGTGTCATCACAATGCTCCAGAATTCTTGTCATCACAATGTTCCATGAACGTGTCATCACAATGCTGCATGGCCCTTGTCATCACAATGCTCCAGCATTCTTGTCATCACAATGTTCCATGACCGTGTCATCACAATGCTCCATGGCCCTGGTCATCACAATGCTCCAGAATTCTTGTCATCACAATGTTCCATGACCGTGTCATCACAATGCTCCATGGCCCTTGTCATCACAATGCTCCAGAATTCTTGTCATCACAATGTTCCATGACCGTGTCATCACAATGCCCCATAATTCTTGTCATCAAAATGTTCCATGACCGTGTCATCACAATGCTCCAGAATTCTTGTCATCACAATGTTCCATGACCGTGTCATCACAATGCCCCATAATTCTTGTCATCAAAATGTTCCATGACCGTGTCATCACAATGCTCCAGAATTCTTGTCATCACAATGTTCCATGACCGTGTCATCACAATGCTGCATGGCCCTTGTCATCACAATGCTCCAGCATTCTTGTCATCACAATGTTCCATGACAGTGTCATCACAATGCTCCATGGCCCTGGTCATCACCATGCTTCAGATTGCTTGTCATCACAAAGTTCCATGACTGTGTCATCACAATGCACCATGGCCCTTGTCATCACAATGCTCCAGAATTCTTGTCATCACAATGTTCCATGACCGTGTCATCACAATGCTCCATGGCCCTTTTCATCCCAATGCTCCAGAATTCTTGTCATCACAATGTTCCATGACCGTGTCATCACAATGCTCCATGGCCCTTGTCATCACAATGCTCCAGAATTCTTGTCATCACAATGTTCCATGACCGTGTCATCACAATGCCCCATAATTCTTGTCATCAAAATGTTCCATGACCGTGTCATCACAATGCTCCAGAATTCTTGTCATCACAATGTTCCATGACCGTGTCATCACAATGCTCCATGGCCCTTGTCATCACAATGCTCCAGAATTCTTGTCATCACAATGTTCCATGACCGTGTCATCACAATGCCCCATAATTCTTGTCATCAAAATGTTCCATGACCGTGTCATCACAATGCTCCAGAATTCTTGTCATCACAATGTTCCATGACCGTGTCATCACAATGCCCCATAATTCTTGTCATCAAAATGTTCCATGACCGTGTCATCACAATGCTCCAGAATTCTTGTCATCACAATGTTCCATGACCGTGTCATCACAATGCTCCATGGCCCTTGTCATCACAATGCTCCAGAATTCTTGTCATCACAATGTTCCATGACCGTGTCATCACAATGCCCCATAATTCTTGTCATCAAAATGTTCCATGACCGTGTCATCACAATGCTCCAGAATTCTTGTCATCACAATGTTCCATGACCGTGTCATCACAATGCTCCATGGCCCTTGTCATCACAATGCTCCAGAATTCTTGTCATCACAATGTTCCATGACCGTGTCATCACAATGCCCCATAATTCTTGTCATCAAAATGTTCCATGACCGTGTCATCACAATGCTCCAGAATTCTTGTCATCACAATGTTCCATGACCGTGTCATCACAATGCCCCATAATTCTTGTCATCAAAATGTTCCATGACCGTGTCATCACAATGCTCCAGAATTCTTGTCATCACAATGTTCCATGACCGTGTCATCACAATGCTGCATGGCCCTTGTCATCACAATGCTCCAGCATTCTTGTCATCACAATGTTCCATGACAGTGTCATCACAATGCTCCATGGCCCTGGTCATCACAATGCTTCAGATTGCTTGTCATGACAAAGTTCCATGACTGTGTCATCACAATGCACCATGGCCCTTGTCATCACAATGCTCCAGAATTCTTGTCATCACAATGTTCCATGACCGTGTCATCACAATGCTCCATAATCCTTGTCATCACAATGTTCCATGACCGTGTCATCACAATGCTCCATAATTCTTGTCATCACAATGTTCCATGACCGTGTCACCACAATGCTCCATGGCCCTTGTCATCACAATGCTCCAGAATTCTTGTCATCACAATGTTCCATGACCGTGTCATCACAATGCCCCATAATTCTTGTCATCAAAATGTTCCATGACCGTGTCATCACAATGCTCCAGAATTCTTGTCATCACAATGTTCCATGACCGTGTCATCACAATGCCCCATAATTCTTGTCATCAAAATGTTCCATGACCGTGTCATCACAATGCTCCAGAATTCTTGTCATCACAATGTTCCATGACCGTGTCATCACAATGCTGCATGGCCCTTGTCATCACAATGCTCCAGCATTCTTGTCATCACAATGTTCCATGACAGTGTCATCACAATGCTCCATGGCCCTGGTCATCACAATGCTTCAGATTGCTTGTCATCACAAAGTTCCATGACTGTGTCATCACAATGCACCATGGCCCTTGTCATCACAATGCTCCAGAATTCTTGTCATCACAATGTTCCATGACCGTGTCATCACAATGCTCCATGGCCCTTTTCATCCCAATGCTCCAGAATTCTTGTCATCACAATGTTCCATGACCGTGTCATCCCAATGCTCCATGGCCCTTGTCATCACAATGCTCCAGAATTCTTGTCATCACAAAGTTCCATGACCGTGTCATCACAATGCACCATGGCCCTTGTCATCACAATGCTCCAGAATTCTTGTCATCACAATGTTCCATGACCGTGTCATCACAATGCTCCATAATTCTTGTCATCACAATGTTCCATGACCGTGTCATCACAATGCTCCATAATTCTTGTCATCACAATGTACCATGACCGTGTCACCTCAATGCTCCATGGCCCTTTCATCACAATGCTCCAGAATTCTTGTCATCACAATGTTCCATGACCGTGTCATCACAATGCTACATGGCCCTTGTCATCACAATTCTCCAGAATTCTTGTCATCACAATGTTCCATGACCGTGTCATCACAATGCTCCATGGCCCTTGTCATCACAATGCTCCAGAATTCTTGTCATCACAATGTTCCATGACCGTGTCATCACAATGCCCCATAATTCTTGTCATCAAAATGTTCCATGACCGTGTCATCACAATGCTCCAGAATTCTTGTCATCACAATGTTCCATGACCGTGTCATCACAATGCCCCATAATTCTTGTCATCAAAATGTTCCATGACCGTGTCATCACAATGCTCCAGAATTCTTGTCATCACAATGTTCCATGACCGTGTCATCACAATGCTGCATGGCCCTTGTCATCACAATGCTCCAGCATTCTTGTCATCACAATGTTCCATGACAGTGTCATCACAATGCTCCATGGCCCTGGTCATCACAATGCTTCAGATTGCTTGTCATCACAAAGTTCCATGACTGTGTCATCACAATGCACCATGGCCCTTGTCATCACAATGCTCCAGAATTCTTGTCATCACAATGTTCCATGACCGTGTCATCACAATGCTCCATAATCCTTGTCATCACAATATTCCATGACCGTGTCATCACAATGCTCCATAATTCTTGTCATCACAATGTTCCATGACCGTGTCACCACAATGCTCCATGGCCCTTGTCATCACAATGCTCCAGAATTGTTGTCATCACAATGTTCCATGACCGTGTCATCACAATGCTCCATGGCCCTTGTCATCACAATTCTCCAGAATTCTTGTCATCACAATGTTCCATGACCGTGTCATCACAATGCTCCATGGCCCTTGTCATCACAATGCTCCAGAATTCTTGTCATCACAATGTTCCATGACCGTGTCATCACAATGCCCCATAATTCTTGTCATCAAAATGTTCCATGACCGTGTCATCACAATGCTCCAGAATTCTTGTCATCACAATGTTCCATGACCGTGTCATCACAATGCTCCATGGCCCTTGTCATCACAATGCTCCAGAATTCTTGTCATCACAATGTTCCATGACCGTGTCATCACAATGCCCCATAATTCTTGTCATCAAAATGTTCCATGACCGTGTCATCACAATGCTCCAGAATTCTTGTCATCACAATGTTCCATGACCGTGTCATCACAATGCTCCATGGCCCTTGTCATCACAATGCTCCAGAATTCTTGTCATCACAATGTTCCATGACCGTGTCATCAAAATGCCCCATAATTCTTGTCATCAAAATGTTCCATGACCGTGTCATCACAATGCTCCAGAATTCTTGTCATCACAATGTTCCATGACCGTGTCATCACAATGCTCCATGGCCCTTGTCATCACAATGCTCCAGAATTCTTGTCATCACAATGTTCCATGACCGTGTCATCACAATGCCCCATAATTCTTGTCATCAAAATGTTCCATGACCGTGTCATCACAATGCTCCAGAATTCTTGTCATCACAATGTTCCATGACCGTGTCATCACAATGCCCCATAATTCTTGTCATCAAAATGTTCCATGACCGTGTCATCACAATGCTCCAGAATTCTTGTCATCACAATGTTCCATGACCGTGTCATCACAATGCTGCATGGCCCTTGTCATCACAATGCTCCAGCATTCTTGTCATCACAATGTTCCATGACAGTGTCATCACAATGCTCCATGGCCCTGGTCATCACAATGCTTCAGATTGCTTGTCATCACAAAGTTCCATGACTGTGTCATCACAATGCACCATGGCCCTTGTCATCACAATGCTCCAGAATTCTTGTCATCACAATGTTCCATGACCGTGTCATCACAATGCTCCATAATCCTTGTCATCACAATGTTCCATGACCGTGTCATCACAATGCTCCATAATTCTTGTCATCACAATGTTCCATGACCGTGTCACCACAATGCTCCATGGCCCTTGTCATCACAATGATCCAGAATTGTTGTCATCACAATGTTCCGTGACCGTGTCATCACAATGCTCCATGGCCCTTGTCATCACAATTCTCCAGAATTCTTGTCATCACAATGTTCCATGACCGTGTCATCACAATGCTCCATGGCCCTTGTCATCACAATGCTCCAGAATTCTTGTCATCACAATGTTCCATGACCGTGTCATCACAATGCCCCATAATTCTTGTCATCAAAATGTTCCATGACCGTGTCATCACAATGCTCCAGAATTCTTGTCATCACAATGTTCCATGACCGTGTCATCACAATGCCCCATAATTCTTGTCATCAAAATGTTCCATGAACGTGTCATCACAATGCTCCAGAATTCTTGTCATCACAATGTTCCATGACCGTGTCATCACAATGCTGCATGGCCCTTGTCATCACAATGCTCCAGCATTCTTGTCATCACAATGTTCCATGACAGTGTCATCACAATGCTCCATGGCCCTGGTCATCACAATGCTTCAGATTGCTTGTCATCACAAAGTTCCATGACTGTGTCATCACAATGCACCATGGCCCTTGTCATCACAATGCTCCAGAATTCTTGTCATCACAATGTTCCATGACCGTGTCATCACAATGCTCCATGGCCCTTGTCATCACAATGCTCCAGAATTCTTGTCATCACAAAGTTCCATGACCGTGTCATCACAATGCACCATGGCCCTTGTCATCACAATGCTCCAGAATTCTTGTCATCACAATGTTCCATGACCGTGTCATCACAATGCTCCATGGCCCTTGTCATCACAATGCTCCAGAATTCTTGTCATCACAATGTTCCATGACCGTGTCATCACAATGCTCCATGGCCCTTGTAATCACAATGCTCCAGAATTCTTGTCATCACAATGTTCCATGACCGTGTCATCACAATGCTCCATAATTCTTGTCATCACAATGTTCCATGACCGTGTCATCACAATGCTCCATGGCCCTTGTCATCACAATGCTCCAGAATTCTTGTCATCACAATGTTCCATGACCGTGTCATCACAATGCTCCATGGCCCTTGTCATCACAATGCTCCAGAATTCTTGTCATCACAATGTTCCATGACCGTGTCATCACAATGCTCCATAATTCTTGTCATCACAATGTTCCATGACCCTGTCATCACAATGCTCCATAATTCTTGTCATCACAATGTTCCATGACCGTGTCACCACAATGCTCCATGGCCCTTGTCATCACAATGATCCAGAATTGTTGTCATCACAATGTTCCATGACCGTGTCATCACAATGCTCCATGGCCCTTGTCATCACAATTCTCCAGAATTCTTGTCATCACAATGTTCCATGACCGTGTCATCACAATGGTCCATGGCCCTTGTCATCACAATGCTCCAGAATTCTTGTCATCACAATGTTCCATGACCGTGTCATCACAATGCCCCATAATTCTTGTCATCAAAATGTTCCATGACCGTGTCATCACAATGCTCCAGAATTCTTGTCATCACAATGTTCCATGACCGTGTCATCACAATGCCCCATAATTCTTGTCATCAAAATGTTCCATGACCGTGTCATCACAATGCTCCAGAATTCTTGTCATCACAATGTTCCATGACCGTGTCATCACAATGCTGCATGGCCCTTGTCATCACAATGCTCCAGCATTCTTGTCATCACAATGTTCCATGACAGTGTCATCACAATGCTCCATGGCCCTGGTCATCACAATGCTTCAGATTGCTTGTCATCACAAAGTTCCATGACTGTGTCATCACAATGCACCATGGCCCTTGTCATCACAATGCTCCAGAATTCTTGTCATCACAATGTTCCATGACCGTGTCATCACAATGCTCCATGGCCCTTTTCATCCCAATGCTCCAGAATTCTTGTCATCACAATGTTCCATGACCGTGTCATCACAATGCTCCATGGCCCTTGTCATCACAATGCTCCAGAATTCTTGTCATCACAAAGTTCCATGACCGTGTCATCACAATGCACCATGGCCCTTGTCATCACAATGCTCCAGAATTCTTGTCATCACAATGTTCCATGACCGTGTCATCACAATGCTCCATGGCCCTTGTCATCACAATGCTCCAGAATTCTTGTCATCACAATGTTCCATGACCGTGTCATCACAATGCTGCATGGCCCTTGTCATCACAATGCTCCAGCATTCTTGTCATCACAATGTTCCATGACAGTGTCATCACAATGCTCCATGGCCCTGGTCATCACAATGCTTCAGATTGCTTGTCATCACAAAGTTCCATGACTGTGTCATCACAATGCACCATGGCCCTTGTCATCACAATGCTCCAGAATTCTTGTCATCACAATGTTCCATGACCGTGTCATCACAATGCTCCATAATTCTTGTCATCACAATGTTCCATGACCGTGTCATCACAATGCTCCATGGCCCTTGTCATCACAATGCTCCAGAATTCTTGTCATCACAATGTTCCATGACCGTGTCATCACAATGCTCCATGGCCCTTGTCATCACAATGCTCCAGAATTCTTGTCATCACAATGTTCCATGACCGTGTCATCACAATGCTCCATAATTCTTGTCATCACAATGTTCCATGACCCTGTCATCACAATGCTCCATAATTCTTGTCATCACAATGTTCCATGACCGTGTCATCACAATGCTCCATGGCCCTTGTCATCACAATGCTCCAGAATTCTTGTCATCACAATGTTCCATGACCGTGTCATCACAATGCTCCATAATCCTTGTCATCACAATGTTCCATGACCGTGTCATCACAATGCTCCATAATTCTTGTCATCACAATGTTCCATGACCGTGTCATCACAATGCTCCATAATTCTTGTCATCACAATGTTCCATGACCGTGTCACCACAATGCTCTATGGCCCTTGTCATCACAATGCTCCAGAATTGTTGTCATCACAATGTTCCATGACCGTGTCATCACAATGCTCCATGGCCCTTGTCATCACAATTCTCCAGAATTCTTGTCATCACAATGTTCCATGACCGTGTCATCACAATGCTCCATGGCCCTTGTCATCACAATGCTCCAGAATTCTTGTCATCACAATGTTCCATGACAGTGTCATCACAATGCTCCATGGCCCTTGTCATCACAATGCTCCAGAATTCTTGTCATCACAAAGTTCCATGACCGTGTCATCACAATGCACCATGGCCCTTGTCATCACAATGCTCCAGAATTCTTGTCATCACAATGTTCCATGACCGTGTCATCACAATGCTCCATGGCCCTTGTCATCACAATGCTCCAGAATTCTTGTCATCACAATGTTCCATGACCGTGTCATCACAATGCTCCATGGCCCTTGTCATCACAATGCTCCAGAATTCTTGTCATCACAATGTTCCATGACCGTGTCATCACAATGCTCCATGGCCCTTGTCATCACAATGCTCCAGAATTCTTGTCATCACAATGTTCCATGACCGTGTCATCACAATGCTCCATGGCCCTTGTCATCACAATGCTCCAGAATTCTTGTCATCACAATGTTCCATGACCGTGTCATCACAATGCTCCATAATTCTTGTCATCACAATGTTCCATGACCGTGTCATCACAATGCTCCATAATTCTTGTCATCACAATGTTCCATGACCGTGTCACCACAATGCTCCATGGCCCTTTCATCACAATGCTCCAGAATTCTTGTCATCACAATGTTCCATGACCGTGTCATCACAATGCTCCATGGCCCTTGTCATCACAATTCTCCAGAATTCTTGTCATCACAATGTTCCATGACCGTGTCATCACAATGCTCCATGGCCCTTGTCATCACAATGCTCCAGAATTCTTGTCATCACAATGTTCCATGACCGTGTCATCACAATGCTCCATGACCGTGTCATCACAATGCTCCAGAATTCTTGTCATCACAATGTTCCATGACCGTGTCATCACAATGCTCCAGAATTCTTGTCATCACAATGTTCCATGACCGTGTCATCACAATGCTCCATAATTCTTGTCATCACAATGTTCCATGACCGTGTCATCACAATGCTTCATAATTCTTGTCATCACAATGTTCCATGACCGTGTCACCACAATGCTCCACAATTCTTGTCATCACAATGTTCCATGACCGTGTCATCACAATGCTACATGACACTGGTCATCACAGTTCTCCATGACCTTTGCCATCACAATGCTCTATATAGTTTTTCATGACAATTCTAAATGACCACTTTAATCAATTTGCTTGCTGACCATTTTCATCACATTTCTCTATTGTCATTACAATTCCCCATGACCCCTTTCTTCACAATGCTCCATGATGCCTGTCATCACAATGCTCAATGGCTTTTGTTATCACAATGCTCCAGGACCAGTTTCATCACAATACTCCATCCCCCTTGTCATCACGGTGCACAATGAAACCTCTCATTACAATGCTCCGTGACACTTGTCATCACAATGCTCCATGGCCCTTGTCATCACAATGCTCCAGAATTCTTGTCATCACCATGTTCCATGACCATGTCATCACAATTCTCCATGGCCCTTCGCATCACAATGCTCCAGAATTCTTGTCATCACAATGTTCCATGACCGTGTCATCACAATGCTCCATGGCCCTTTTCATCACAATGCTCCAGATTGCTTGTCATCACAATGTTCCATGACCGTGTCATCACAATGCTCCATGGCCCTTGTCATGACAATTCTCCAGAATTCTTGTCATCACAATGTTCCATGACCGTGTCATCACAATGCTCCATGGCCCTTGTCATCACAATGCTCCAGAATTCTTGTCATCACAATGTTCCATGACCGTGTCATCACAATGCCCCATAATTCTTGTCATCAAAATGTTCCATGACCGTGTCATCACAATGCTCCAGAATTCTTGTCATCACAATGTTCCATGACCGTGTCATCACAATGCTCCATGGCCCTTGTCATCACAATGCTCCAGAATTCTTGTCATCACAATGTTCCATGACCGTGTCATCACAATGCCCCATAATTCTTGTCATCAAAATGTTCCATGACCGTGTCATCACAATGCTCCAGAATTCTTGTCATCACAATGTTCCATGACCGTGTCATCACAATGCCCCATAATTCTTGTCATCAAAATGTTCCATGACCGTGTCATCACAATGCTCCAGAATTCTTGTCATCACAATGTTCCATGACCGTGTCATCACAATGCTGCATGGCCCTTGTCATCACAATGCTCCAGCATTCTTGTCATCACAATGTTCCATGACAGTGTCATCACAATGCTCCATGGCCCTGGTCATCACAATGCTTCAGATTGCTTGTCATCACAAAGTTCCATGACTGTGTCATCACAATGCACCATGGCCCTTGTCATCACAATGCTCCAGAATTCTTGTCATCACAATGTTCCATGACCGTGTCATCACAATGCTCCATGGCCCTTTTCATCCCAATGCTCCAGAATTCTTGTCATCACAATGTTCCATGACCGTGTCATCACAATGCTCCATGGCCCTTGTCATCACAATGCTCCAGAATTCTTGTCATCACAAAGTTCCATGACCGTGTCATCACAATGCACCATGGCCCTTGTCATCACAATGCTCCAGAATTCTTGTCATCACAATGTTCCATGACCGTGTCATCACAATGCTCCATGGCCCTTGTCATCACAATGCTCCAGAATTCTTGTCATCACAATGTTCCATGACCGTGTCATCACAATGCTGCATGGCCCTTGTCATCACAATGCTCCAGCATTCTTGTCATCACAATGTTCCATGACAGTGTCATCACAATGCTCCATGGCCCTGGTCATCACAATGCTTCAGATTGCTTGTCATCACAAAGTTCCATGACTGTGTCATCACAATGCACCATGGCCCTTGTCATCACAATGCTCCAGAATTCTTGTCATCACAATGTTCCATGACCGTGTCATCACAATGCTCCATAATTCTTGTCATCACAATGTTCCATGACCGTGTCATCACAATGCTCCATGGCCCTTGTCATCACAATGCTCCAGAATTCTTGTCATCACAATGTTCCATGACCGTGTCATCACAATGCTCCATGGCCCTTGTCATCACAATGCTCCAGAATTCTTGTCATCACAATGTTCCATGACCGTGTCATCACAATGCTCCATAATTCTTGTCATCACAATGTTCCATGACCCTGTCATCACAATGCTCCATAATTCTTGTCATCACAATGTTCCATGACCGTGTCACCACAATGCTCCATGGCCCTTGTCATCACAATGCTCCAGAATTCTTGTCATCACAATGTTCCATGACCGTGTCATCACAATGCTCCATGGCCCTTGTCATCACAATTCTCCAGAATTCTTGTCATCACAATGTTCCATGACCGTGTCATCACAATGCTCCATGGCCCTTGTCATCACAATGCTCCAGAATTCTTGTCATCACAATGTTCCATGACCGTGTCATCACAATGCTCCATGGCCCTTGTCATCACAATGCTCCAGAATTCTTGTCATCACAATGTTCCATGACCGTGTCATCACAATGCTCCATAATCATTGTCATCACAATGTTCCATGACCGTGTCATCACAATGCTCCATAATTCTTGTCATCACAATGTTCCATGACCGTGTCACCACAATGCTCTATGGCCCTTGTCATCACAATGCTCCAGAATTGTTGTCATCACAATGTTCCATGACCGTGTCATCACAATGCTCCATGGCCCTTGTCATCACAATTCTCCAGAATTCTTGTCATCACAATGTTCCATGACCGTGTCATCACAATGCTCCATGGCCCTTGTCATCACAATGCTCCAGAATTCTTGTCATCACAATGTTCCATGACAGTGTCATCACAATGCTCCATGGCCCTTGTCATCACAATGCTCCAGAATTCTTGTCATCACAAAGTTCCATGACCGTGTCATCACAATGCACCATGGCCCTTGTCATCACAATGCTCCAGAATTCTTGTCATCACAATGTTCCATGACCGTGTCATCACAATGCTCCATGGCCCTTGTCATCACAATGCTCCAGAATTCTTGTCATCACAATGTTCCATGACCGTGTCATCACAATGCTCCATGGCCCTTGTCATCACAATGCTCCAGAATTCTTGTCATCACAATGTTCCATGACCGTGTCATCACAATGCTCCATGGCCCTTGTCATCACAATGCTCCAGAATTCTTGTCATCACAATGTTCCATGACCGTGTCATCACAATGCTCCATGGCCCTTGTCATCACAATGCTCCAGAATTCTTGTCATCACAATGTTCCATGACCGTGTCATCACAATGCTCCATAATTCTTGTCATCACAATGTTCCATGACCGTGTCATCACAATGCTCCATAATTCTTGTCATCACAATGTTCCATGACCGTGTCACCACAATGCTCCATGGCCCTTTCATCACAATGCTCCAGAATTCTTGTCATCACAATGTTCCATGACCGTGTCATCACAATGCTCCATGGCCCTTGTCATCACAATTCTCCAGAATTCTTGTCATCACAATGTTCCATGACCGTGTCATCACAATGCTCCATGGCCCTTGTCATCACAATGCTCCAGAATTCTTGTCATCACAATGTTCCATGACCGTGTCATCACAATGCTCCATGACCGTGTCATCACAATGCTCCAGAATTCTTGTCATCACAATGTTCCATGACCGTGTCATCACAATGCTCCAGAATTCTTGTCATCACAATGTTCCATGACCGTGTCATCACAATGCTCCATAATTCTTGTCATCACAATGTTCCATGACCGTGTCATCACAATGCTTCATAATTCTTGTCATCACAATGTTCCATGACCGTGTCACCACAATGCTCCACAATTCTTGTCATCACAATGTTCCATGACCGTGTCATCACAATGCTACATGACACTGGTCATCACAGTTCTCCATGACCTTTGCCATCACAATGCTCTATATAGTTTTTCATGACAATTCTAAATGACCACTTTAATCAATTTGCTTGCTGACCATTTTCATCACATTTCTCTATTGTCATTACAATTCCCCATGACCCCTTTCTTCACAATGCTCCATGATGCCTGTCATCACAATGCTCAATGGCTTTTGTTATCACAATGCTCCAGGACCAGTTTCATCACAATACTCCATCCCCCTTGTCATCACGGTGCACAATGAAACCTCTCATTACAATGCTCCGTGACACTTGTCATCACAATGCTCCATGGCCCTTGTCATCACAATGCTCCAGAATTCTTGTCATCACCATGTTCCATGACCATGTCACCACAATTCTCCATGGCCCTTCGCATCACAATGCTCCAGAATTCTTTTCATCACAATGTTCCATGACCGTGTCATCACAATGCTCCATGGCCCTTTTCATCACCATGCTCCAGATTGCTTGTCATCACAAAGTTCCATGACCGTGTCATCACAATGAACCATGGCCTTTGTCATCACCATGCTCCAGAATTCTTGTCATCACAATGTTCCATGACCATGTCATCACAATGCTCCATGGCCCTTGTCATCACAATTCTCCAGAATTCTTGTCATCACAATGTTCCATGACCGTGTCATCACAATGCTCCATGGCCCTTGTCATCACAATGTTCCAGAATTCTTGTCATCACAATGTTCCATGACCGTGTCATCACAATGCTCCATGGCCCTTGTCATCACAATGCTCCAGAATTCTTGTCATCACAATGTTCCATGACCGTGTCATCACAAAGCTCCATAATTGTTGTCATCACAATGTTCCATGACCGTGTCATCACAATGCTCCATAATTCTTGTCCTCACAATGTTCCATGACCGTGTCATCACAATGCTCCATAATTCTTGTCATCACAATGTTCCATGACCGTGTCACAACAATGCTCCATGGCCCTTGTCATCACAATGCTCCAGAATTCTTGTCATCACAATGTTCCATGACCGTGTCATCACAATGCTCCATGGCCCTTGTCATCACATTTCTCCAGAATTCTTGTCATCACAATGTTCCATGACCGTGTCATCACAATGCTCCATGGCCCTTGTCATCACAATGCTCCAGAATTCTTGTCATCACAATGTTCCATGACCGTGTCATCACAATGCCCCATAATTCTTGTCATCAAAATGTTCCATGACCGTGTCATCACAATGCTCCAGAATTCTTGTCATCACAATGTTCCATGACCGTGTCATCACAATGCTGCATGGCCCTTGTCATCACAATGCTCCAGCATTCTTGTCATCACAATGTTCCATGACAGTGTCATCACAATGCTCCATGGCCCTGGTCATCACAATGCTTCAGATTGCTTGTCATCACAAAGTTCCATGACTGTGTCATCACAATGCACCATGGCCCTTGTCATCACAATGCTCCAGAATTCTTGTCATCACAAAGTTCCATGACCGTGTCATCACAATGCACCATGGCCCTTGTCATCACAATGCTCCAGAATTCTTGTCATCACAATGTTCCATGACCGTGTCATCACAATGCTCCATGGCCCTTGTCATCACAATGCTCCAGAATTCTTGTCATCACAATGTTCCATGACCGTGTCATCACAATGCTCCATGGCCCTTGTCATCACAATGCTCCAGAATTCTTGTCATCACAATGTTCCATGACCGTGTCATCACAATGCTCCATAATTCTTGTCATCACAATGTTCCATGACCGTGTCATCACAATGCTCCATAATTCTTGTCATCACAATGTTCCATGACCGTGTCATCAGAATGCTCCATGGCCCTTGTCATCACAATGCTCCAGAATTCTTGTAATCACAATGTTCCATGACCGTGTCATCACAATGCTCCATGGCACTTGTCATCACAATTCTCCAGAATTCTTGTCATCACAATGTTCCATGACCGTGTCATCACAATGCTCCATGGCCCTTGTCATCACAATGCTCCAGAATTCTTGTCATCACAATGTTCCATGACCGTGTCATCACAATGCTCCATGGCCCTTGTCATCACAATGCTCCAGAATTCTTGTCATCACAATGTTCCATGACCGTGTCATCACAATGCTCCAGAATTCTTGTCATCACAATGTTCCATGACCGTGTCATCACAATGCTCCATAATTCTTGTCATCACAATGTTCCATGACCGTGTCACCACAATGCTCCATGGCCCTTTTCATCACAATGCTCCAGAATTCTTGTCATCACAATGTTCCATGACCTTTTCATCACAATGCTCCATGGCCCTTGTCATCACAATTCTCCAGAATTCTTGTCATCACAATGTTCCATGACCGTGTCATCACAATGCTCCATGGCCCTTGTCATCACAATGCTCCAGAATTCTTGTCATCACAATGTTCCATGACCGTGTCATCACAATGCCCCATAATTCTTGTCATCAAAATGTTCCATGACCGTGTCATCACAATGCTCCAGAATTCTTGTCATCACAATGTTCCATGACCGTGTCATCACAATGCTGCATGGCCCTTGTCATCACAATGCTCCAGCATTCTTGTCATCACAATGTTCCATGACAGTGTCATCACAATGCTCCATGGCCCTGGTCATCACAATGCTTCAGATTGCTTGTCATCACAAAGTTCCATGACTGTGTCATCACAATGCACCATGGCCCTTGTCATCACAATGCTCCAGAATTCTTGTCATCACAATGTTCCATGACCGTGTCATCACAATGCTCCATGGCCCTTTTCATCCCAATGCTCCAGAATTCTTGTCATCACAATGTTCCATGACCGTGTCATCACAATGCTCCATGGCCCTTGTCATCACAATGCTCCAGAATTCTTGTCATCACAAAGTTCCATGACCGTGTCATCACAATGCACCATGGCCCTTGTCATCACAATGCTCCAGAATTCTTGTCATCACAATGTTCCATGACCGTGTCATCACAATGCTCCATGGCCCTTGTCATCACAATGCTCCAGAATTCTTGTCATCACAATGTTCCATGACCGTGTCATCACAATGCTCCATGGCCCTTGTAATCACAATGCTCCAGAATTCTTGTCATCACAATGTTCCATGACCGTGTCATCACAATGCTCCATAATTCTTGTCATCACAATGTTCCATGACCGTGTCATCACAATGCTCCATAATTCTTGTCATCACAATGTTCCATGACCGTGTCACCACAATGCTCCACAATTCTTGTCATCACAATGTTCCATGACCGTGTCATCACAATGCTACATGGCCCTTTTCATCACAATGCTCCAGATTGCTTGTCATCACAATGTTCCATGACCGTGTCATCACAATGCACCATGGCCCTTGTCATCACAATGCTCCATAATTCTTGTCATCACAATGTTCCATGACCGTGTCATCACAATGCTTCATAATTCTTGTCATCACAATGTTCCATGACCGTGTCACCACAATGCTCCACAATTCTTGTCATCACAATGTTCCATGACCGTGTCATCACAATGCTACATGACACTGGTCATCACAGTTCTCCATGACCTTTGCCATCACAATGCTCTATATAGTTTTTCATGACAATTCTAAATGACCACTTTAATCAATTTGCTTGCTGACCATTTTCATCACATTTCTCTATTGTCATTACAATTCCCCATGACCCCTTTCTTCACAATGCTCCATGATGCCTGTCATCACAATGCTCAATGGCTTTTGTTATCACAATGCTCCAGGACCAGTTTCATCACAATACTCCATCCCCCTTGTCATCACGGTGCACAATGAAACCTCTCATTACAATGCTCCGTGACACTTGTCATCACAATGCTCCATGGCCCTTGTCATCACAATGCTCCAGAATTCTTGTCATCACCATGTTCCATGACCATGTCATCACAATTCTCCATGGCCCTTCGCATCACAATGCTCCAGAATTCTTTTCATCACAATGTTCCATGACCGTGTCATCACAATGCTCCATGGCCCTTTTCATCACCATGCTCCAGATTGCTTGTCATCACAAAGTTCCATGACCGTGTCATCACAATGAACCATGGCCTTTGTCATCACCATGCTCCAGAATTCTTGTCATCACAATGTTCCATGACCATGTCATCACAATGCTCCATGGCCCTTGTCATCACAATTCTCCAGAATTCTTGTCATCACAATGTTCCATGACCGTGTTATCACAATGCTCCATGGCCCTTGTCATCACAATGTTCCAGAATTCTTGTCATCACAATGTTCCATGACCGTGTCATCACAATGCTCCATGGCCCTTGTCATCACAATGCTCCAGAATTCTTGTCATCACAATGTTCCATGACCGTGTCATCACAAAGCTCCATAATTCTTGTCATCACAATGTTCCATGACCGTGTCATCACAATGCTCCATAATTCTTGTCCTCACAATGTTCCATGACCGTGTCATCACAATGCTCCATAATTCTTGTCATCACAATGTTCCAACACCGTGTCACCACAATGCTCCATGGCCCTTGTCATCACAATGCTCCAGAATTCTTGTCATCACAATGTTCCATGACCGTGTCATCACAATGCTCCATGGCCCTTGTCATCACATTTCTCCAGAATTCTTGTCATCACAATGTTCCATGACCGTGTCATCACAATGCTCCATGGCCCTTGTCATCACAATGCTCCAGAATTCTTGTCATCACAATGTTCCATGACCGTGTCATCACAATGCCCCATAATTCTTGTCATCAAAATGTTCCATGACCGTGTCATCACAATGCTCCAGAATTCTTGTCATCACAATGTTCCATGACCGTGTCATCACAATGCCCCATAATTCTTGTCATCAAAATGTTCCATGACCGTGTCATCACAATGCTCCAGAATTCTTGTCATCACAATGTTCCATGACCGTGTCATCACAATGCTGCATGGCCCTTGTCATCACAATGCTCCAGCATTCTTGTCATCACAATGTTCCATGACAGTGTCATCACAATGCTCCATGGCCCTGGTCATCACAATGCTTCAGATTGCTTGTCATCACAAAGTTCCATGACTGTGTCATCACAATGCACCATGGCCCTTGTCATCACAATGCTCCAGAATTCTTGTCATCACAATGTTCCATGACCGTGTCATCACAATGCTCCATGGCCGTTTTCATCCCAATGCTCCAGAATTCTTGTCATCACAATGTTCCATGACCGTGTCATCACAATGCTCCATGGCCCTTGTCATCACAATGCTCCAGAATTCTTGTCATCACAAAGTTCCATGACCGTGTCATCACAATGCACCATGGCCCTTGTCATCACAATGCTCCAGAATTCTTGTCATCACAATGTTCCATGACCGTGTCATCACAATGCTCCATGGCCCTTGTCATCACAATGCTCCAGAATTCTTGTCATCACAATGTTCCATGACCGTGTCATCACAATGCTCCATGGCCCTTGTAATCACAATGCTCCAGAATTCTTGTCATCACAATGTTCCATGACCGTGTCATCACAATGCTCCATAATTCTTGTCATCACAATGTTCCATGACCGTGTCATCACAATGCTCCATGGCTCTTGTCATCACAATGCTCCAGAATTCTTGTCATCACAATGTTCCATGACCGTGTCATCACAATGCTCCATGGCCCTTGTCATCACAATGCTCCAGAATTCTTGTCATCACAATGTTCCATGACCGTGTCATCACAATGCTCCATAATCCTTGTCATCACAATGTTCCATGACCGTGTCATCACAATGCTCCATAATTCTTGTCATCACAATGTTCCATGACCGTGTCACCACAATGCTCCATGGCCCTTGTCATCACAATGCTCCAGAATTGTTGTCATCACAATGTTCCATGACCGTGTCATCACAATGCTCCATGGCCCTTGTCATCACAATTCTCCAGAATTCTTGTCATCACAATGTTCCATGACCGTGTCATCACAATGCTCCATGGCCCTTGTCATCACAATGCTCCAGAATTCTTGTCATCACAAAGTTCCATGACCGTGTCATCACAATGCACCATGGCCCTTGTCATCACAATGCTCCAGAATTCTTGTCATCACAATGTTCCATGACCGTGTCATCACAATGCTCCATGGCCCTTGTCATCACAATGCTCCAGAATTCTTGTCATCACAATGTTCCATGACCGTGTCATCACAATGCTCCATGGCCCTTGTCATCACAATGCTCCAGAATTCTTGTCATCACAATATTCCATGACCGTGTCATCACAATGCTCCATGGCCCTTGTCATCACAATGCTCCAGAATTCTTGTCATCACAATGTTCCATGACCGTGTCATCACAATGCTCCATAATTCTTGTCATCACAATGTTCCATGACCGTGTCACCACAATGCTCCATGGCCCTTGTCATCACAATGCTCCAGAATTGTTGTCATCACAATGTTCCATGACCGTGTCATCACAATGCTCCATGGCCCTTGTCATCACAATTCTCCAGAATTCTTGTCATCACAATGTTCCATGACCGTGTCATCACAATGCTCCATGGTCCTTGTCATCACAATGCTCCAGAATTCTTGTCATCACAATGTTCCATGACCGTGTCATCACAATGCTCCATGGCCCTTGTCATCACAATGCTCCAGAATTCTTGTCATCACAATGTTCCATGACCGTGTCATCACAATGCTCCATGGCCCTTGTCATCACAATGCTCCAGAATTCTTGTCATCACAATGTTCCATGACCGTGTCATCACAATGCTCCATAATCCTTGTCATCACAATGTTCCATGACCGTGTCATCACAATGCTCCATAATTCTTGTCATCACAATGTTCCATGACCGTGTCACCACAATGCTCCATGGCCCTTGTCATCACAATGCTCCAGAATTGTTGTCATCACAATGTTCCATGACCGTGTCATCACAATGCTCCATGGCCCTTGTCATCACAATTCTCCAGAATTCTTGTCATCACAATGTTCCATGACCGTGTCATCACAATGCTCCATGGCCCTTGTCATCACAATGCTCCAGAATTCTTGTCATCACAAAGTTCCATGACCGTGTCATCACAATGCACCATGGCCCTTGTCATCACAATGCTCCAGAATTCTTGTCATCACAATGTTCCATGACCGTGTCATCACAATGCTCCATGGCCCTTGTCATCACAATGCTCCAGAATTCTTGTCATCACAATGTTCCATGACCGTGTCATCACAATGCTCCATGGCCCTTGTCATCACAATGCTCCAGAATTCTTGTCATCACAATGTTCCATGACCGTGTCATCACAATGCTCCATGGCCCTTGTCATCACAATGCTCCAGAATTCTTGTCATCACAATGTTCCATGACCGTGTCATCACAATGCTCCATAATTCTTGTCATCACAATGTTCCATGACCGTGTCACCACAATGCTCCATGGCCCTTGTCATCACAATGCTCCAGAATTGTTGTCATCACAATGTTCCATGACCGTGTCATCACAATGCTCCATGGCCCTTGTCATCACAATTCTCCAGAATTCTTGTCATCACAATGTTCCATGACCGTGTCATCACAATGCTCCATGGCCCTTGTCATCACAATGCTCCAGAATTCTTGTCATCACAATGTTCCATGACCGTGTCATCACAATGCTCCATGGCCCTTGTCATCACAATGCTCCAGAATTCTTGTCATCACAAAGTTCCATGACCGTGTCATCACAATGCACCATGGCCCTTGTCATCACAATGCTCCAGAATTCTTGTCATCACAATGTTCCATGACCGTGTCATCACAATGCTCCATGGCCCTTGTCATCACAATGCTCCAGAATTCTTGTCATCACAATGTTCCATGACCGTGTCATCACAATGCTCCATGGCCCTTGTAATCACAATGCTCCAGAATTCTTGTCATCACAATGTTCCATGACCGTGTCATCACAATGCTCCATGGCCCTTGTCATCACAATGCTCCAGAATTCTTGTCATCACAATGTTCCATGACCGTGTCATCACAATGCTCCATGGCCCTTGTCATCACAATGCTCCAGAATTCTTGTCATCACAATGTTCCATGACCGTGTCATCACAATGCTCCATGGCACTTGTCATCACAATTCTCCAGAATTCTTGTCATCACAATGTTCCATGACCGTGTCATCACAATGCTCCATGGCCCTTGTCATCACAATGCTCCAGAATTCTTGTCATCACAATGTTCCATGACCGTGTCATCACAATGCTCCATGGCCCTTGTCATCACAATGCTCCAGAATTCTTGTCATCACAATGTTCCATGACCGTGTCATCACAATGCTCCATAATCCTTGTCATCACAATGTTCCATGACCGTGTCATCACAATGCTCCATAATTCTTGTCATCACAATGTTCCATGACCGTGTCACCACAATGCTCCATGGCCCTTGTCATCACAATGCTCCAGAATTGTTGTCATCACAATGTTCCATGACCGTGTCATCACAATGCTCCATGGCCCTTGTCATCACAATTCTCCAGAATTCTTGTCATCACAATGTTCCATGACCGTGTCATCACAATGCTCCATGGCCCTTGTCATCACAATGCTCCAGAATTCTTGTCATCACAATGTTCCATGACCGTGTCATCACAATGCTCCATGGCCCTTGTCATCACAATGCTCCAGAATTCTTGTCATCACAAAGTTCCATGACCGTGTCATCACAATGCACCATGGCCCTTGTCATCACAATGCTCCAGAATTCTTGTCATCACAATGTTCCATGACCGTGTCATCACAATGCTCCATGGCCCTTGTCATCACAATGCTCCAGAATTCTTGTCATCACAATGTTCCATGACCGTGTCATCACAATGCTCCATGGCCCTTGTCATCACAATGCTCCAGAATTCTTGTCATCACAATGTTCCATGACCGTGTCATCACAATGCTCCATGACCGTGTCATCACAATGCTCCAGAATTCTTGTCATCACAATGTTCCATGACCGTGTCATCACAATGCTCCATGGCCCTTGTCATCACAATGCTCCAGAATTCTTGTCATCACAATGTTCCATGACCGTGTCATCACAATGCTCCATAATTCTTGTCATCACAATGTTCCATGACCGTGTCATCACAATGCTTCATAATTCTTGTCATCACAATGTTCCATGACCGTGTCACCACAATGCTCCACAATTCTTGTCATCACAATGTTCCATGACCGTGTCATCACAATGCTACATGACACTGGTCATCACAGTTCTCCATGACCTTTGCCATCACAATGCTCTATATAGTTTTTCATGACAATTCTAAATGACCACTTTAATCAATTTGCTTGCTGACCATTTTCATCACATTTCTCTATTGTCATTACAATTCCCCATGACCCCTTTCTTCACAATGCTCCATGATGCCTGTCATCACAATGCTCAATGGCTTTTGTTATCACAATGCTCCAGGACCAGTTTCATCACAATACTCCATCCCCCTTGTCATCACGGTGCACAATGAAACCTCTCATTACAATGCTCCGTGACACTTGTCATCACAATGCTCCATGGCCCTTGTCATCACAATGCTCCAGAATTCTTGTCATCACCATGTTCCATGACCATGTCATCACAATTCTCCATGGCCCTTCGCATCACAATGCTCCAGAATTCTTTTCATCACAATGTTCCATGACCGTGTCATCACAATGCTCCATGGCCCTTTTCATCACCATGCTCCAGATTGCTTGTCATCACAAAGTTCCATGACCGTGTCATCACAATGAACCATGGCCTTTGTCATCACCATGCTCCAGAATTCTTGTCATCACAATGTTCCATGACCATGTCATCACAATGCTCCATGGCCCTTGTCATCACAATTCTCCAGAATTCTTGTCATCACAATGTTCCATGACCGTGTCATCACAATGCTCCATGGCCCTTGTAATCACAATGCTCCAGAATTCTTGTCATCACAATGTTCCATGACCGTGTCATCACAATGCTCCATGGCCCTTGTCATCACAATGCTCCAGAATTCTTGTCATCACAATGTTCCATGACCGTGTCATCACAATGCTCCATGGCCCTTGTCATCACAATGCTCCAGAATTCTTGTCATCACAATGTTCCATGACCGTGTCATCACAATGCTCCATGGCACTTGTCATCACAATTCTCCAGAATTCTTGTCATCACAATGTTCCATGACCGTGTCATCACAATGCTCCATGGCCCTTGTCATCACAATGCTCCAGAATTCTTGTCATCACAATGTTCCATGACCGTGTCATCACAATGCTCCATGGCCCTTGTCATCACAATGCTCCAGAATTCTTGTCATCACAATGTTCCATGACCGTGTCATCACAATGCTCCATAATCCTTGTCATCACAATGTTCCATGACCGTGTCATCACAATGCTCCATAATTCTTGTCATCACAATGTTCCATGACCGTGTCACCACAATGCTCCATGGCCCTTGTCATCACAATGCTCCAGAATTGTTGTCATCACAATGTTCCATGACCGTGTCATCACAATGCTCCATGGCCCTTGTCATCACAATTCTCCAGAATTCTTGTCATCACAATGTTCCATGACCGTGTCATCACAATGCTCCATGGCCCTTGTCATCACAATGCTCCAGAATTCTTGTCATCACAATGTTCCATGACCGTGTCATCACAATGCTCCATGGCCCTTGTCATCACAATGCTCCAGAATTCTTGTCATCACAAAGTTCCATGACCGTGTCATCACAATGCACCATGGCCCTTGTCATCACAATGCTCCAGAATTCTTGTCATCACAATGTTCCATGACCGTGTCATCACAATGCTCCATGGCCCTTGTCATCACAATGCTCCAGAATTCTTGTCATCACAATGTTCCATGACCGTGTCATCACAATGCTCCATGGCCCTTGTCATCACAATGCTCCAGAATTCTTGTCATCACAATGTTCCATGACCGTGTCATCACAATGCTCCATGACCGTGTCATCACAATGCTCCAGAATTCTTGTCATCACAATGTTCCATGACCGTGTCATCACAATGCTCCATGGCCCTTGTCATCACAATGCTCCAGAATTCTTGTCATCACAATGTTCCATGACCGTGTCATCACAATGCTCCATAATTCTTGTCATCACAATGTTCCATGACCGTGTCATCACAATGCTTCATAATTCTTGTCATCACAATGTTCCATGACCGTGTCACCACAATGCTCCACAATTCTTGTCATCACAATGTTCCATGACCGTGTCATCACAATGCTACATGACACTGGTCATCACAGTTCTCCATGACCTTTGCCATCACAATGCTCTATATAGTTTTTCATGACAATTCTAAATGACCACTTTAATCAATTTGCTTGCTGACCATTTTCATCACATTTCTCTATTGTCATTACAATTCCCCATGACCCCTTTCTTCACAATGCTCCATGATGCCTGTCATCACAATGCTCAATGGCTTTTGTTATCACAATGCTCCAGGACCAGTTTCATCACAATACTCCATCCCCCTTGTCATCACGGTGCACAATGAAACCTCTCATTACAATGCTCCGTGACACTTGTCATCACAATGCTCCATGGCCCTTGTCATCACAATGCTCCAGAATTCTTGTCATCACCATGTTCCATGACCATGTCATCACAATTCTCCATGGCCCTTCGCATCACAATGCTCCAGAATTCTTTTCATCACAATGTTCCATGACCGTGTCATCACAATGCTCCATGGCCCTTTTCATCACCATGCTCCAGATTGCTTGTCATCACAAAGTTCCATGACCGTGTCATCACAATGAACCATGGCCTTTGTCATCACCATGCTCCAGAATTCTTGTCATCACAATGTTCCATGACCATGTCATCACAATGCTCCATGGCCCTTGTCATCACAATTCTCCAGAATTCTTGTCATCACAATGTTCCATGACCGTGTCATCACAATGCTCCATGGCCCTTGTCATCACAATGCTCCAGAATTCTTGTCATCACAATGTTCCATGACCGTGTCATCACAATGCTCCATGGCCCTTGTCATCACAATGCTCCAGAATTCTTGTCATCACAATGTTCCATGACCGTGTCATCACAAAGCTCCATAATTGTTGTCATCACAATGTTCCATGACCGTGTCATCACAAAGCTCCATAATTGTTGTCATCACAATGTTCCATGACCGTGTCATCACAATGCTCCATAATTCTTGTCCTCACAATGTTCCATGACCGTGTCACAACAATGCTCCATGGCCCTTGTCATCACAATGCTCCAGAATTCTTGTCATCACAATGTTCCATGACCGTGTCATCACAATGCTCCATGGCCCTTGTCATCACATTTCTCCAGAATTCTTGTCATCACAATGTTCCATGACCGTGTCATCACAATGCTCCAGAATTCTTGTCATCACAATGTTCCATGACCGTGTCATCACAATGCTGCATGGCCCTTGTCATCACAATGCTCCAGCATTCTTGTCATCACAATGTTCCATGACAGTGTCATCACAATGCTCCATGGCCCTGGTCATCACAATGCTTCAGATTGCTTGTCATCACAAAGTTCCATGACTGTGTCATCACAATGCACCATGGCCCTTGTCATCACAATGCTCCAGAATTCTTGTCATCACAATGTTCCATGACAGTGTCATCACAATGCTCCATGGCCCTTTTCATCCCAATGCTCCAGAATTCTTGTCATCACAATGTTCCATGACCGTGTCATCACAATGCTCCATGGCCCTTGTCATCACAATGCTCCAGAATTCTTGTCATCACAAAGTTCCATGACCGTGTCATCACAATGCACCATGGCCCTTGTCATCACAATGCTCCAGAATTCTTGTCATCACAATGTTCCATGACCGTGTCATCACAATGCTCCATGGCCCTTGTCATCACAATGCTCCAGAATTCTTGTCATCACAATGTTCCATGACCGTGTCATCACAATGCTCCATGGCCCTTGTCATCACAATGCTCCAGAATTCTTGTCATCACAATGTTCCATGACCGTGTCATCACAATGCTCCATAATTCTTGTCATCACAATGTTCCATGACCGTGTCATCACAATGCTCCATAATTCTTGTCATCACAATGTTCCATGACCGTGTCATCAGAATGCTCCATGGCCCTTGTCATCACAATGCTCCAGAATTCTTGTAATCACAATGTTCCATGACCGTGTCATCACAATGCTCCATGGCACTTGTCATCACAATTCTCCAGAATTCTTGTCATCACAATGTTCCATGACCGTGTCATCACAATGCTCCATGGCCCTTGTCATCACAATGCTCCAGAATTCTTGTCATCACAATGTTCCATGACCGTGTCATCACAATGCTCCATGGCCCTTGTCATCACAATGCTCCAGAATTCTTGTCATCACAATGTTCCATGACCGTGTCATCACAAAGCTCCAGAATTCTTGTCATCACAATGTTCCATGACCGTGTCATCACAATGCTCCATAATTCTTGTCATCACAATGTTCCATGACCGTGTCACCACAATGCTCCATGGCCCTTGTCATCACAATGCTCCAGAATTCTTGTCATCACAATGTTCCATGACCTTGTCATCACAATGCTCCATGGCCCTTGTCATCACAATGCTCCAGAATTCTTGTCATCACAATGTTCCATGACCGTGTCATCACAATGCCCCATAATTCTTGTCATCAAAATGTTCCATGACCGTGTCATCACAATGCTCCAGAATTCTTGTCATCACAATGTTCCATGACCGTGTCATCACAATGCTGCATGGCCCTTGTCATCACAATGCTCCAGCATTCTTGTCATCACAATGTTCCATGACAGTGTCATCACAATGCTCCATGGCCCTGGTCATCACAATGCTTCAGATTGCTTGTCATCACAAAGTTCCATGACTGTGTCATCACAATGCACCATGGCCCTTGTCATCACAATGCTCCAGAATTCTTGTCATCACAATGTTCCATGACCGTGTCATCACAATGCTCCATGGCCCTTTTCATCCCAATGCTCCAGAATTCTTGTCATCACAATGTTCCATGACCGTGTCATCACAATGCTCCATGGCCCTTGTCATCACAATGCTCCAGAATTCTTGTCATCACAAAGTTCCATGACCGTGTCATCACAATGCACCATGGCCCTTGTCATCACAATGCTCCAGAATTCTTGTCATCACAATGTTCCATGACCGTGTCATCACAATGCTCCATGGCCCTTGTCATCACAATGCTCCAGAATTCTTGTCATCACAATGTTCCATGACCGTGTCATCACAATGCTCCATGGCCCTTGTAATCACAATGCTCCAGAATTCTTGTCATCACAATGTTCCATGACCGTGTCATCACAATGCTCCATAATTCTTGTCATCACAATGTTCCATGACCGTGTCATCACAATGCTCCATAATTCTTGTCATCACAATGTTCCATGACCGTGTCACCACAATGCTCCACAATTCTTGTCATCACAATGTTCCATGACCGTGTCATCACAATGCTACATGGCCCTTTTCATCACAATGCTCCAGATTGCTTGTCATCACAATGTTCCATGACCGTGTCATCACAATGCACCATGGCCCTTGTCATCACAATGCTCCATAATTCTTGTCATCACAATGTTCCATGACCGTGTCATCACAATGCTTCATAATTCTTGTCATCACAATGTTCCATGACCGTGTCACCACAATGCTCCACAATTCTTGTCATCACAATGTTCCATGACCGTGTCATCACAATGCTACATGACACTGGTCATCACAGTTCTCCATGACCTTTGCCATCACAATGCTCTATATAGTTTTTCATGACAATTCTAAATGACCACTTTAATCAATTTGCTTGCTGACCATTTTCATCACATTTCTCTATTGTCATTACAATTCCCCATGACCCCTTTCTTCACAATGCTCCATGATGCCTGTCATCACAATGCTCAATGGCTTTTGTTATCACAATGCTCCAGGACCAGTTTCATCACAATACTCCATCCCCCTTGTCATCACGGTGCACAATGAAACCTCTCATTACAATGCTCCGTGACACTTGTCATCACAATGCTCCATGGCCCTTGTCATCACAATGCTCCAGAATTCTTGTCATCACCATGTTCCATGACCATGTCATCACAATTCTCCATGGCCCTTCGCATTACAATGCTCCAGAATTCTTTTCATCACAATGTTCCATGACCGTGTCATCACAATGCTCCATGGCCCTTTTCATCACCATGCTCCAGATTGCTTGTCATCACAAAGTTCCATGACCGTGTCATCACAATGAACCATGGCTTTTGTCATCACCATGCTCCAGAATTCTTGTCATCACAATGTTCCATGACCATGTCATCACAATGCTCCATGGCCCTTGTCATCACAATTCTCCAGAATTCTTGTCATCACAATGTTCCATGACCGTGTTATCACAATGCTCCATGGCCCTTGTCATCACAATGTTCCAGAATTCTTGTCATCACAAAGTTCCATGACCGTGTCATCACAATGCTCCATGGCCCTTGTCATCACAATGCTCCAGAATTCTTGTCATCACAATGTTCCATGACCGTGTCATCACAAAGCTCCATAATTCTTGTCATCACAATGTTCCATGACCGTGTCATCACAATGCTCCATAATTCTTGTCCTCACAATGTTCCATGACCGTGTCATCACAATGCTCCATAATTCTTGTCATCACAATGTTCCATGACCGTGTCACCACAATGCTCCATGGCCCTTGTCATCACAATGCTCCAGAATTCTTGTCATCACAATGTTCCATGACCGTGTCATCACAATGCTCCATGGCCCTTGTCATCACATTTCTCCAGAATTCTTGTCATCACAATGTTCCATGACCGTGTCATCACAATGCTCCATGGCCCTTGTCATCACAATGCTCCAGAATTCTTGTCATCACAATGTTCCATGACCGTGTCATCACAATGCCCCATAATTCTTGTCATCAAAATGTTCCATGACCGTGTCATCACAATGCTCCAGAATTCTTGTCATCACAATGTTCCATGACCGTGTCATCACAATGCTGCATGGCCCTTGTCATCACAATGCTCCAGCATTCTTGTCATCACAATGTTCCATGACAGTGTCATCACAATGCTCCATGGCCCTGGTCATCACAATGCTTCAGATTGCTTGTCATCACAAAGTTCCATGACTGTGTCATCACAATGCACCATGGCCCTTGTCATCACAATGCTCCAGAATTCTTGTCATCACAATGTTCCATGACAGTGTCATCACAATGCTCCATGGCCCTTTTCATCCCAATGCTCCAAAATTCTTGTCATCACAATGTTCCATGACCGTGTCATCACAATGCTCCATGGCCCTTGTCATCACAATGCTCCAGAATTCTTGTCATCACAAAGTTCCATGACCGTGTCATCACACTGCACCATGGCCCTTGTCATCACAATGCTCCAGAATTCTTGTCATCACAATGTTCCATGACCGTGTCATCACAATGCTCCATGGCCCTTGTCATCACAATGCTCCAGAATTCTTGTCATCACAATGTTCCATGACCGAGTCATCACAATGCTCCATGGCCCTTGTCATCACAATGCTCCAGAATTCTTGTCATCACAATGTTCCATGACCGTGTCATCACAATGCTCCATAATTCTTGTCATCACAATGTTCCATGACCGTGTCATCACAATGCTCCATAATTCTTGTCATCACAATGTTCCATGACCGTGTCATCAGAATGCTCCATGGCCCTTGTCATCACAATGCTCCAGAATTCTTGTAATCACAATGTTCCATGACCGTGTCATCACAATGCTCCATGGCACTTGTCATCACAATTCTCCAGAATTCTTGTCATCACAATGTTCCATGACCGTGTCATCACAATGCTCCATGGCCCTTGTCATCACAATGCTCCAGAATTCTTGTCATCACAATGTTCCATGACCGTGTCATCACAATGCTCCATGGCCCTTGTCATCACAATGCTCCAGAATTCTTGTCATCACAATGTTCCATGACCGTGTCATCACAATGCTCCATGGCCCTTGTCATCACATTTCTCCAGAATTCTTGTCATCACAATGTTCCATGACCGTGTCATCACAATGCTCCATGGCCCTTGTCATCACAATGCTCCAGAATTCTTGTCATCACAATGTTCCATGACCGTGTCATCACAATGCCCCATAATTCTTGTCATCAAAATGTTCCATGACCGTGTCATCACAATGCTCCAGAATTCTTGTCATCACAATGTTCCATGACCGTGTCATCACAATGCTCCATGGCCCTGGTCATCACAATGCTTCAGATTGCTTGTCATCACAAAGTTCCATGACTGTGTCATCACAATGCACCATGGCCCTTGTCATCACAATGCTCCAGAATTCTTGTCATCACAATGTTCCATGACAGTGTCATCACAATGCTCCATGGCCCTTTTCATCCCAATGCTCCAGAATTCTTGTCATCACAATGTTCCATGACCGTGTCATCACAATGCTCCATGGCCCTTGTCATCACAATGCTCCAGAATTCTTGTCATCACAAAGTTCCATGACCGTGTCATCACAATGCACCATGGCCCTTGTCATCACAATGCTCCAGAATTCTTGTCATCACAATGTTCCATGACCTTGTCATCACAATGCTCCATGGCCCTTGTCATCACAATGCTCCAGAATTCTTGTCATCACAATGTTCCATGACCGTGTCATCACAATGCTCCATGGCCCTTGTCATCACAATGCTCCAGAATTCTTGTCATCACAATGTTCCATGACCGTGTCATCACAATGCTCCATAATACTTGTCATCACAATGTTCCATGACCGTGTCATCACAATGCTCCATAATTCTTGTCATCACAATGTTCCATGACCGTGTCATCACAATGCTCCATGGCCCTTGTCATCACAATGCTCCAGAATTCTTGTAATCACAATGTTCCATGACCGTGTCATCACAATGCTCCATGGCACTTGTCATCACAATTCTCCAGAATTCTTGTCATCACAATGTTCCATGACCGTGTCATCACAATGCTCCATGGCCCTTGTCATCACAATGCTCCAGAATTCTTGTCATCACAATGTTCCATGACCGTGTCATCACAATGCTCCATGGCCCTTGTCATCACAATGCTCCAGAATTCTTGTCATCACAATGTTCCATGACCGTGTCATCACAATGCTCCATAATTCTTGTCATCACAATGTTCCATAACCGTGTCATCACAATGCTCCATAATTCTTGTCATCACAATGTTCCATGACCGTGTCATCAGAATGCTCCATGGCCCTTGTCATCACAATGCTCCAGAATTCTTGTAATCACAATGTTCCATGACCGTGTCATCACAATGCTCCATGGCACTTGTCATCACAATTCTCCAGAATTCTTGTCATCACAATGTTCCATGACCGTGTCATCACAATGCTCCATGGCCCTTGTCATCACAATGCTCCAGAATTCTTGTCATCACAATGTTCCATGACCGTGTCATCACAATGCTCCATGGCCCTTGTCATCACAATGCTCCAGAATTCTTGTCATCACAATGTTCCATGACCGTGTCATCACAATGCTCCATAATTCTTGTCATCACAATGTTCCATGACCGTGTCATCACAATGCTCCATAATTCTTGTCATCACAATGTTCCATGACCGTGTCACCACAATGCTCCACAATTCTTGTCATTCCAATGTTCCATGACCGTGTCATCACAATGCTACATGGCCCTTTTCATCACAATGCTCCAGAATTCTTGTCATCAAAATGTTCCATGACCGTGTCATAACAATGCTCCATGGCCCTTGTCATCACAATGCTCCAGAATTCTTGTCATCACAATGTTCCATGACCGTGTCATCACAATGCTCCATGGCCCTTGTCATCACAATGCTCCAGAATTCTTGTCATCACAATGTTCCATGACCGTGTCATCACAATGCTCCATAATTCTTGTCATCACAATGTTCCATGACCGTGTCACCACAATGCTCCATGGCCCTTGTCATCACAATGCTCCAGAATTGTTGTCATCACAATGTTCCATGACCGTGTCATCACAATGCTCCATGGCCCTTGTCATCACAATTCTCCAGAATTCTTGT
This sequence comes from Balaenoptera acutorostrata, assembly GCF_949987535.1. Classification (NCBI taxonomy): domain Eukaryota; kingdom Metazoa; phylum Chordata; class Mammalia; order Artiodactyla; family Balaenopteridae; genus Balaenoptera; species Balaenoptera acutorostrata. The sequence continues at coordinate 66,422 of NW_026646264.1, forward strand.
CATCACAATGTTCCATGACCGTGTCATCACAATGCTCCATGGCCCTTGTCATCACAATGCTCCAGAATTCTTGTCATCACAATGTTCCATGACCGTGTCATCACAATGCTCCATGGCCCTTGTCATCACAATGCTCCAGAATTCTTGTCATCACAAAGTTCCATGACCGTGTCATCACAATGCACCATGGCCCTTGTCATCACAATGCTCCAGAATTCTTGTCATCACAATGTTCCATGACCGTGTCATCACAATGCTCCATGGCCCTTGTCATCACAATGCTCCAGAATTCTTGTCATCACAATGTTCCATAACCGTGTCATCACAATGCTCCATGGCCCTTGTAATCACAATGCTCCAGAATTCTTGTCATCACAATGTTCCATGACCGTGTCATCACAATGCTCCATGGCCCTTGTCATCACAATGCTCCAGAATTCTTGTCATCACAATGTTCCATGACCGTGTCATCACAATGCTCCATGGCCCTTGTCATCACAATGCTCCAGAATTCTTGTCATCACAATGTTCCATGACCGTGTCATCACAATGCTCCATGGCCCTTGTCATCACAATTCTCCAGAATTCTTGTCATCACAATGTTCCATGACCGTGTCATCACAATGCTCCATGGCCCTTGTCATCACAATGCTCCAGAATTCTTGTCATCACAATGTTCCATGACCGTGTCATCACAATGCTCCATGGCCCTTGTCATCACAATGCTCCAGAATTCTTGTCATCACAATGTTCCATGACCGTGTCATCACAATGCTCCATAATCCTTGTCATCACAATGTTCCATGACCGTGTCATCACAATGCTCCATAATTCTTGTCGTCACAATGTTCCATGACCGTGTCATCACAATGCTCCATGGCCCTTGTCATCACAATGCTCCAGAATTCTTGTCATCACAATGTTCCATAACCGTGTCATCACAATGCTCCATGGCCCTTGTAATCACAATGCTCCAGAATTCTTGTCATCACAATGTTCCATGACCGTGTCATCACAATGCTCCATGGCCCTTGTCATCACAATGCTCCAGAATTCTTGTCATCACAATGTTCCATGACCGTGTCATCACAATGCTCCATGGCCCTTGTCATCACAATGCTCCAGAATTCTTGTCATCACAATGTTCCATGACCGTGTCATCACAATGCTCCATGGCCCTTGTCATCACAATTCTCCAGAATTCTTGTCATCACAATGTTCCATGACCGTGTCATCACAATGCTCCATGGCCCTTGTCATCACAATGCTCCAGAATTCTTGTCATCACAATGTTCCATGACCGTGTCATCACAATGCTCCATGGCCCTTGTCATCACAATGCTCCAGAATTCTTGTCATCACAATGTTCCATGACCGTGTCATCACAATGCTCCATAATCCTTGTCATCACAATGTTCCATGACCGTGTCATCACAATGCTCCATAATTCTTGTCATCACAATGTTCCATGACCGTGTCATCACAATGCTCCATGGCCCTTGTCATCACAATTCTCCAGAATTCTTGTCATCACAATGTTCCATGACCGTGTCATCACAATGCTCCATGGCCCTTGTCATCACAATGCTCCAGAATTGTTGTCATCACAATGTTCCATGACCGTGTCATCACAATGCTCCATAATTCTTGTCATCACAATGTTCCATGACCGTGTCATCACAATGCTCCATGGCCCTTGTCATCACAATGCTCCAGAATTCTTGTCATCACAATGTTCCATAACCGTGTCATCACAATGCTCCATGGCCCTTGTAATCACAATGCTCCAGAATTCTTGTCATCACAATGTTCCATGACCGTGTCATCACAATGCTCCATGGCCCTTGTCATCACAATGCTCCAGAATTCTTGTCATCACAATGTTCCATGACCGTGTCATCACAATGCTCCATGGCCCTTGTCATCACAATGCTCCAGAATTCTTGTCATCACAATGTTCCATGACCGTGTCATCACAATGCTCCATGGCCCTTGTCATCACAATTCTCCAGAATTCTTGTCATCACAATGTTCCATGACCGTGTCATCACAATGCTCCATGGCCCTTGTCATCACAATGCTCCAGAATTCTTGTCATCACAATGTTCCATGACCGTGTCATCACAATGCTCCATGGCCCTTGTCATCACAATGCTCCAGAATTGTTGTCATCACAATGTTCCATGACCGTGTCATCACAATGCTCCATAATTCTTGTCATCACAATGTTCCATGACCGTGTCATCACAATGCTCCATGGCCCTTGTCATCACAATTCTCCAGAATTCTTGTCATCACAATGTTCCATGACCGTGTCATCACAATGCTCCATGGCCCTTGTCATCACAATGCTCCAGAATTCTTGTCATCACAATGTTCCATGACCGTGTCATCACAATGCTCCATGGCCCTTGTCATCACAATGCTCCAGAATTCTTGTCATCACAATGTTCCATAACCGTGTCATCACAATGCTCCATGGCCCTTGTAATCACAATGCTCCAGAATTCTTGTCATCACAATGTTCCATGACCGTGTCATCACAATGCTCCATGGCCCTTGTCATCACAATGCTCCAGAATTCTTGTCATCACAATGTTCCATGACCGTGTCATCACAATGCTCCATGGCCCTTGTCATCACAATGCTCCAGAATTCTTGTCATCACAATGTTCCATGACCGTGTCATCACAATGCTCCATGGCCCTTGTCATCACAATTCTCCAGAATTCTTGTCATCACAATGTTCCATGACCGTGTCATCACAATGCTCCATGGCCCTTGTCATCACAATGCTCCAGAATTCTTGTCATCACAATGTTCCATGACCGTGTCATCACAATGCTCCATGGCCCTTGTCATCACAATGCTCCAGAATTCTTGTCATCACAATGTTCCATGACCGTGTCATCACAATGCTCCATAATCCTTGTCATCACAATGTTCCATGACCGTGTCATCACAATGCTCCATAATTCTTGTCATCACAATGTTCCATGACCGTGTCATCACAATGCTCCATGGCCCTTGTCATCACAATGCTCCAGAATTCTTGTCATCACAATGTTCCATAACCGTGTCATCACAATGCTCCATGGCCCTTGTAATCACAATGCTCCAGAATTCTTGTCATCACAATGTTCCATGACCGTGTCATCACAATGCTCCATGGCCCTTGTCATCACAATGCTCCAGAATTCTTGTCATCACAATGTTCCATGACCGTGTCATCACAATGCTCCATGGCCCTTGTCATCACAATGCTCCAGAATTCTTGTCATCACAATGTTCCATGACCGTGTCATCACAATGCTCCATGGCCCTTGTCATCACAATTCTCCAGAATTCTTGTCATCACAATGTTCCATGACCGTGTCATCACAATGCTCCATGGCCCTTGTCATCACAATGCTCCAGAATTCTTGTCATCACAATGTTCCATGACCGTGTCATCACAATGCTCCATGGCCCTTGTCATCACAATGCTCCAGAATTCTTGTCATCACAATGTTCCATGACCGTGTCATCACAATGCTCCATAATCCTTGTCATCACAATGTTCCATGACCGTGTCATCACAATGCTCCATAATTCTTGTCATCACAATGTTCCATGACCGTGTCATCACAATGCTCCATGGCCCTTGTCATCACAATTCTCCAGAATTCTTGTCATCACAATGTTCCATGACCGTGTCATCACAATGCTCCATGGCCCTTGTCATCACAATGCTCCAGAATTGTTGTCATCACAATGTTCCATGACCGTGTCATCACAATGCTCCATGGCCCTTGTCATCACAATTCTCCAGAATTCTTGTCATCACAATGTTCCATGACGGTGTCATCACAATGCTCCATGGCCCTTGTCATCACAATGCTCCAGAATTCTTGTCATCACAATGTTCCATGACCGTGTCATCACAATGCTCCATGGCCCTTGTCATCACAATGCTCCAGAATTCTTGTCATCACAAAGTTCCATGACCGTGTCATCACAATGCACCATGGCCCTTGTCATCACAATGCTCCAGAATTCTTGTCATCACAATGTTCCATGACCGTGTCATCACAATGCTCCATGGCCCTTGTCATCACAATGCTCCAGAATTCTTGTCATCACAATGTTCCATGACCGTGTCATCACAATGCTCCATGGCCCTTGTAATCACAATGCTCCAGAATTCTTGTCATCACAATGTTCCATGACCGTGTCATCACAATGCTCCATGGCCCTTGTCATCACAATGCTCCAGAATTCTTGTCATCACAATGTTCCATGACCGTGTCATCACAATGCTCCATGGCCCTTGTCATCACAATGCTCCAGAATTCTTGTCATCACAATGTTCCATGACCGTGTCATCACAATGCTCCATAATTCTTGTCATCACAATGTTCCATGACCGTGTCATCACAATGCTCCATAATTCTTGTCATCACAATGTTCCATGACCGTGTCACCACAATGCTCCATGGCCCTTTCATCACAATGCTCCAGAATTCTTGTCATCACAATGTTCCATGACCGTGTCATCACAATGCTACATGGCCCTTGTCATCACAATTCTCCAGAATTCTTGTCATCACAATGTTCCATGACCGTGTCATCACAATGCTCCATGGCCCTTGTCATCACAATGCTCCAGAATTCTTGTCATCACAATGTTCCATGACCGTGTCATCACAATGCTCCATGACCGTGTCATCACAATGCTCCAGAATTCTTGTCATCACAATGTTCCATGACCATGTCATCACAATGCTCCATGGCCCTTGTCATCACAATGCTCCAGAATTCTTGTCATCACAATGTTCCATGACCGTGTCATCACAATGCTCCATAATTCTTGTCATCACAATGTTCCATGACCGTGTCATCACAATGCTTCATAATTCTTGTCATCACAATGTTCCATGACCGTGTCACCACAATGCTCCACAATTCTTGTCATCACAATGTTCCATGACCGTGTCATCACAATGCTACATGACACTGGTCATCACAGTTCTCCATGACCTTTGCCATCACAATGCTCTATATAGTTTTTCATGACAATTCTAAATGACCACTTTAATCAATTTGCTTGCTGACCATTTTCATCACATTTCTCTATTGTCATTACAATTCCCCATGACCCCTTTCTTCACAATGCTCCATGATGCCTGTCATCACAATGCTCAATGGCTTTTGTTATCACAATGCTCCAGGACCAGTTTCATCACAATACTCCATCCCCCTTGTCATCACGGTGCACAATGAAACCTCTCATTACAATGCTCCGTGACACTTGTCATCACAATGCTCCATGGCCCTTGTCATCACAATGCTCCAGAATTCTTGTCATCACCATGTTCCATGACCATGTCATCACAATTCTCCATGGCCCTTCGCATCACAATGCTCCAGAATTCTTTTCATCACAATGTTCCATGACCGTGTCATCACAATGCTCCATGGCCCTTTTCATCACCATGCTCCAGATTGCTTGTCATCACAAAGTTCCATGACCGTGTCATCACAATGAACCATGGCCTTTGTCATCACCATGCTCCAGAATTCTTGTCATCACAATGTTCCATGACCATGTCATCACAATGCTCCATGGCCCTTGTCATCACAATTCTCCAGAATTCTTGTCATCACAATGTTCCATGACCGTGTCATCACAATGCTCCATGGCCCTTGTCATCACAATGCTCCAGAATTCTTGTCATCACAATGTTCCATGACCGTGTCATCACAATGCTCCATGGCCCTTGTCATCACAATGCTCCAGAATTCTTGTCATCACAATGTTCCATGACCGTGTCATCACAAAGCTCCATAATTGTTGTCATCACAATGTTCCATGACCGTGTCATCACAAAGCTCCATAATTGTTGTCATCACAATGTTCCATGACCGTGTCATCACAATGCTCCATAATTCTTGTCCTCACAATGTTCCATGACCGTGTCACAACAATGCTCCATGGCCCTTGTCATCACAATGCTCCAGAATTCTTGTCATCACAATGTTCCATGACCGTGTCATCACAATGCTCCATGGCCCTTGTCATCACATTTCTCCAGAATTCTTGTCATCACAATGTTCCATGACCGTGTCATCACAATGCTCCATGGCCCTTGTCATCACAATGCTCCAGAATTCTTGTCATCACAATGTTCCATGACCGTGTCATCACAATGCCCCATAATTCTTGTCATCAAAATGTTCCATGACCGTGTCATCACAATGCTCCAGAATTCTTGTCATCACAATGTTCCATGACCGTGTCATCACAATGCTGCATGGCCCTTGTCATCACAATGCTCCAGCATTCTTGTCATCACAATGTTCCATGACAGTGTCATCACAATGCTCCATGGCCCTGGTCATCACAATGCTTCAGATTGCTTGTCATCACAAAGTTCCATGACTGTGTCATCACAATGCACCATGGCCCTTGTCATCACAATGCTCCAGAATTCTTGTCATCACAATGTTCCATGACAGTGTCATCACAATGCTCCATGGCCCTTTTCATCCCAATGCTCCAGAATTCTTGTCATCACAATGTTCCATGACCGTGTCATCACAATGCTCCATGGCCCTTGTCATCACAATGCTCCAGAATTCTTGTCATCACAAAGTTCCATGACCGTGTCATCACAATGCACCATGGCACTTGTCATCACAATGCTCCAGAATTCTTGTCATCACAATGTTCCATGACCGTGTCATCACAATGCTCCATGTCCCTTGTCATCACAATGCTCCAGAATTCTTGTCATCACAATGTTCCATGACCGTGTCATCACAATGCTCCATGGCCCTTGTCATCACAATGCTCCAGAATTCTTGTCATCACAATGTTCCATGACCGTGTCATCACAATGCTCCATAATTCTTGTCATCACAATGTTCCATGACCGTGTCATCACAATGCTCCATAATTCTTGTCATCACAATGTTCCATGACCGTGTCATCAGAATGCTCCATGGCCCTTGTCATCACAATGCTCCAGAATTCTTGTAATCACAATGTTCCATGACCGTGTCATCACAATGCTCCATGGCACTTGTCATCACAATTCTCCAGAATTCTTGTCATCACAATGTTCCATGACCGTGTCATCACAATGCTCCATGGCCCTTGTCATCACAATGCTCCAGAATTCTTGTCATCACAATGTTCCATGACCGTGTCATCACAATGCTCCATGGCCCTTGTCATCACAATGCTCCAGAATTCTTGTCATCACAATGTTCCATGACCGTGTCATCACAAAGCTCCAGAATTCTTGTCATCACAATGTTCCATGACCGTGTCATCACAATGCTCCATAATTCTTGTCATCACAATGTTCCATGACCGTGTCACCACAATGCTCCATGGCCCTTGTCATCACAATGCTCCAGAATTCTTGTCATCACAATGTTCCATGACCTTGTCATCACAATGCTCCATGGCCCTTGTCATCACAATGCTCCAGAATTCTTGTCATCACAATGTTCCATGACCGTGTCATCACAATGCCCCATAATTCTTGTCATCAAAATGTTCCATGACCGTGTCATCACAATGCTCCAGAATTCTTGTCATCACAATGTTCCATGACCGTGTCATCACAATGCTGCATGGCCCTTGTCATCACAATGCTCCAGCATTCTTGTCATCACAATGTTCCATGACAGTGTCATCACAATGCTCCATGGCCCTGGTCATCACAATGCTTCAGATTGCTTGTCATCACAAAGTTCCATGACTGTGTCATCACAATGCACCATGGCCCTTGTCATCACAATGCTCCAGAATTCTTGTCATCACAATGTTCCATGACCATGTCATCACAATGCTCCATGGCCCTTTTCATCCCAATGCTCCAGAATTCTTGTCATCACAATGTTCCATGACCGTGTCATCACAATGCTCCATGGCCCTTGTCATCACAATGCTCCAGAATTCTTGTCATCACAAAGTTCCATGACCGTGTCATCACAATGCACCATGGCCCTTGTCATCACAATGCTCCAGAATTCTTGTCATCACAATGTTCCATGACCGTGTCATCACAATGCTCCATGGCCCTTGTCATCACAATGCTCCAGAATTCTTGTCATCACAATGTTCCATGACCGTGTCATCACAATGCTCCATGGCCCTTGTAATCACAATGCTCCAGAATTCTTGTCATCACAATGTTCCATGACCGTGTCATCACAATGCTCCATAATTCTTGTCATCACAATGTTCCATGACCGTGTCATCACAATGCTCCATAATTCTTGTCATCACAATGTTCCATGACCGTGTCACCACAATGCTCCACAATTCTTGTCATCACAATGTTCCATGACCGTGTCATCACAATGCTACATGGCCCTTTTCATCACAATGCTCCAGATTGCTTGTCATCACAATGTTCCATGACCGTGTCATCACAATGCACCATGGCCCTTGTCATCACAATGCTCCATAATTCTTGTCATCACAATGTTCCATGACCGTGTCATCACAATGCTTCATAATTCTTGTCATCACAATGTTCCATGACCGTGTCACCACAATGCTCCACAATTCTTGTCATCACAATGTTCCATGACCGTGTCATCACAATGCTACATGACACTGGTCATCACAGTTCTCCATGACCTTTGCCATCACAATGCTCTATATAGTTTTTCATGACAATTCTAAATGACCACTTTAATCAATTTGCTTGCTGACCATTTTCATCACATTTCTCTATTGTCATTACAATTCCCCATGACCCCTTTCTTCACAATGCTCCATGATGCCTGTCATCACAATGCTCAATGGCTTTTGTTATCACAATGCTCCAGGACCAGTTTCATCACAATACTCCATCCCCCTTGTCATCACGGTGCACAATGAAACCTCTCATTACAATGCTCCGTGACACTTGTCATCACAATGCTCCATGGCCCTTGTCATCACAATGCTCCAGAATTCTTTTCATCACAATGTTCCATGACCGTGTCATCACAATGCTCCATGGCCCTTTTCATCACCATGCTCCAGATTGCTTGTCATCACAAAGTTCCATGACCGTGTCATCACAATGAACCATGGCTTTTGTCATCACCATGCTCCAGAATTCTTGTCATCACAATGTTCCATGACCATGTCATCACAATGCTCCATGGCCCTTGTCATCACAATTCTTCAGAATTCTTGTCATCACAATGTTCCATGACCGTGTTATCACAATGCTCCATGGCCCTTGTCATCACAATGTTCCAGAATTCTTGTCATCACAAAGTTCCATGACCGTGTCATCACAATGCTCCATGGCCCTTGTCATCACAATGCTCCAGAATTCTTGTCATCACAATGTTCCATGACCGTGTCATCACAAAGCTCCATAATTCTTGTCATCACAATGTTCCATGACCGTGTCATCACAATGCTCCATAATTCTTGTCCTCACAATGTTCCATGACCGTGTCATCACAATGCTCCATAATTCTTGTCATCACAATGTTCCATGACCGTGTCACCACAATGCTCCATGGCCCTTGTCATCACAATGCTCCAGAATTCTTGTCATCACAATGTTCCATGACCGTGTCATCACAATGCTCCATGGCCCTTGTCATCACATTTCTCCAGAATTCTTGTCATCACAATGTTCCATGACCGTGTCATCACAATGCTCCATGGCCCTTGTCATCACAATGCTCCAGAATTCTTGTCATCACAATGTTCCATGACCGTGTCATCACAATGCCCCATAATTCTTGTCATCAAAATGTTCCATGACCGTGTCATCACAATGCTCCAGAATTCTTGTCATCACAATGTTCCATGACCGTGTCATCACAATGCTGCATGGCCCTTGTCATCACAATGCTCCAGCATTCTTGTCATCACAATGTTCCATGACAGTGTCATCACAATGCTCCATGGCCCTGGTCATCACAATGCTTCAGATTGCTTGTCATCACAAAGTTCCATGACTGTGTCATCACAATGCACCATGGCCCTTGTCATCACAATGCTCCAGAATTCTTGTCATCACAATGTTCCATGACAGTGTCATCACAATGCTCCATGGCCCTTTTCATCCCAATGCTCCAAAATTCTTGTCATCACAATGTTCCATGACCGTGTCATCACAATGCTCCATGGCCCTTGTCATCACAATGCTCCAGAATTCTTGTCATCACAAAGTTCCATGACCGTGTCATCACAATGCACCATGGCCCTTGTCATCACAATGCTCCAGAATTCTTGTCATCACAATGTTCCATGACCGTGTCATCACAATGCTCCATAATTCTTGTCATCACAATGTTCCATGACCGTGTCATCACAATGCTCCATAATTCTTGTCATCACAATGTTCCATGACCGTGTCATCAGAATGCTCCATGGCCCTTGTCATCACAATGCTCCAGAATTCTTGTAATCACAATGTTCCTTGACCGTGTCATCACAATGCTCCATGGCACTTGTCATCACAATTCTCCAGAATTCTTGTCATCACAATGTTCCATGACCGTGTCATCACAATGCTCCATGGCCCTTGTCATCACAATGCTCCAGAATTCTTGTCATCACAATGTTCCATGACCGTGTCATCACAATGCTCCATGGCCCTTGTCATCACAATGCTCCAGAATTCTTGTCATCACAATGTTCCATGACCGTGTCATCACAATGCTCCAGAATTCTTGTCATCACAATGTTCCATGACCGTGTCATCACAATGCTCCATAATTCTTGTCATCACAATGTTCCATGACCGTGTCACCACAATGCTCCATGGCCCTTGTCATCACAATGCTCCAGAATTCTTGTCATCACAATGTTCCATGACCGTGTCATCACAATGCTCCATGGCCCTTGTCATCACATTTCTCCAGAATTCTTGTCATCACAATGTTCCATGACCGTGTCATCACAATGCTCCATGGCCCTTGTCATCACAATGCTCCAGAATTCTTGTCATCACAATGTTCCATGACCGTGTCATCACAATGCCCCATAATTCTTGTCATCAAAATGTTCCATGACCGTGTCATCACAATGCTCCAGAATTCTTGTCATCACAATGTTCCATGACCGTGTCATCACAATGCTGCATGGCCCTTGTCATCACAATGCTCCAGCATTCTTGTCATCACAATGTTCCATGACAGAGTCATCACAATGCTCCATGGCCCTGGTCATCACAATGCTTCAGATTGCTTGTCATCACAAAGTTCCATGACTGTGTCATCACAATGCACCATGGCCCTTGTCATCACAATGCTCCAGAATTCTTGTCATCACAATGTTCCATGACAGTGTCATCACAATGCTCCATGGCCCTTTTCATCCCAATGCTCCAGAATTCTTGTCATCACAATGTTCCATGACCGTGTCATCACAATGCTCCATGGCCCTTGTCATCACAATGCTCCAGAATTCTTGTCATCACAAAGTTCCATGACCGTGTCATCACAATGCACCATGGCCCTTGTCATCACAATGCTCCAGAATTCTTGTCATCACAATGTTCCATGACCTTGTCATCACAATGCTCCATGGCCCTTGTCATCACAATGCTCCAGAATTCTTGTCATCACAATGTTCCATGACCGTGTCATCACAATGCTCCATGGCCCTTGTCATCACAATGCTCCAGAATTCTTGTCATCACAATGTTCCATGACCGTGTCATCACAATGCTCCATAATACTTGTCATCACAATGTTCCATGACCGTGTCATCACAATGCTCCATAATTCTTGTCATCACAATGTTCCATGACCGTGTCATCACAATGCTCCATGGCCCTTGTCATCACAATGCTCCAGAATTCTTGTAATCACAATGTTCCATGACCGTGTCATCACAATGCTCCATGGCACTTGTCATCACAATTCTCCAGAATTCTTGTCATCACAATGTTCCATGACCATGTCATCACAATGCTCCATGGCCCTTGTCATCACAATGCTCCAGAATTCTTGTCATCACAATGTTCCATGACCGTGTCATCACAATGCTCCATGGCCCTTGTCATCACAATGCTCCAGAATTCTTGTCATCACAATGTTCCATGACCGTGTCATCACAATGCTCCATAATTCTTGTCATCACAATGTTCCATAACCGTGTCATCACAATGCTCCATAATTCTTGTCATCACAATGTTCCATGACCGTGTCATCAGAATGCTCCATGGCCCTTGTCATCACAATGCTCCAGAATTCTTGTAATCACAATGTTCCATGACCGTGTCATCACAATGCTCCATGGCACTTGTCATCACAATTCTCCAGAATTCTTGTCATCACAATGTTCCATGACCGTGTCATCACAATGCTCCATGGCCCTTGTCATCACAATGCTCCAGAATTCTTGTCATCACAATGTTCCATGACCGTGTCATCACAATGCTCCATGGCCCTTGTCATCACAATACTCCAGAATTCTTGTCATCACAATGTTCCATGACCGTGTCATCACAATGCTCCATAATTCTTGTCATCACAATGTTCCATGACCGTGTCATCACAATGCTCCATAATTCTTGTCATCACAATGTTCCATGACCGTGTCACCACAATGCTCCACAATTCTTGTCATCACAATGTTCCATGACCGTGTCATCACAATGCTACATGGCCCTTTTCATCACAATGCTCCAGAATTCTTGTCATCACAATGTTCCATGACCGTGTCATAACAATGCTCCATGGCCCTTGTCATCACAATGCTCCAGAATTCTTGTCATCACAATGTTCCATGACCGTGTCATCACAATGCTCCATAATTCTTGTCATCACAATGTTCCATGACCCTGTCATCACAATGCTCCATAATTCTTGTCATCACAATGTTCCATGACCGTGTCACCACAATGCTCCATGGCCCTTGTCATCACAATGCTCCAGAATTCTTGTCATCACAATGTTCCATGACCGTGTCATCACAATGCTCCATGGCCCTTGTCATCACAATTCTCCAGAATTCTTGTCATCACAATGTTCCATGACCGTGTCATCACAGTGCTCCATGGCCCTTGTCATCACAATGCTCCAGAATTCTTGTCATCACAATGTTCCATGACCGTGTCATCACAATGCTCCATGGCCCTTGTCATCACAATGCTCCAGAATTCTTGTCATCACAATGTTCCATGACCGTGTCATCACAATGCTCCATAATCCTTGTCATCACAATGTTCCATGACCGTGTCATCACAATGCTCCATAATTCTTGTCATCACAATGTTCCATGACCGTGTCACCACAATGCTCCATGGCCCTTGTCATCACAATGCTCCAGAATTGTTGTCATCACAATGTTCCATGACCGTGTCATCACAATGCTCCATGGCCCTTGTCATCACAATTCTCCAGAATTCTTGTCATCACAATGTTCCATGACCGTGTCATCACAATGCTCCATGGCCCTTGTCATCACAATGCTCCAGAATTCTTGTCATCACAATGTTCCATGACCGTGTCATCACAATGCCCCATAATTCTTGTCATCAAAATGTTCCATGACCGTGTCATCACAATGCTCCAGAATTCTTGTCATCACAATGTTCCATGACCGTGTCATCACAATGCTGCATGGCCCTTGTCATCACAATGCTCCAGCATTCTTGTCATCACAATGTTCCATGACAGTGTCATCACAATGCTCCATGGCCCTGGTCATCACAATGCTTCAGATTGCTTGTCATCACAAAGTTCCATGACTGTGTCATCACAATGCACCATGGCCCTTGTCATCACAATGCTCCAGAATTCTTGTCATCACAATGTTCCATGACCGTGTCATCACAATGCTCCATGGCCCTTTTCATCCCAATGCTCCAGAATTCTTGTCATCACAATGTTCCATGACCGTGTCATCACAATGCTCCATGGCCCTTGTCATCACAATGCTCCAGAATTCTTGTCATCACAAAGTTCCATGACCGTGTCATCACAATGCACCATGGCCCTTGTCATCACAATGCTCCAGAATTCTTGTCATCACAATGATCCATGACCGTGTCATCACAATGCTCCATGGCCCTTGTCATCACAATGCTCCAGAATTCTTGTCATCACAATGTTCCATGACCGTGTCATCACAATGCTCCATGGCCCTTGTCATCACAATGCTCCAGAATTCTTGTCATCACAATGTTCCATGACCGTGTCATCACAATGCTCCATGGCCCTTGTCATCACAATGCTCCAGAATTCTTGTCATCACAATGTTCCATGACCGTGTCATCACAATGCTCCATGGCCCTTGTCATCACAATGCTCCAGAATTCTTGTCATCACAATGTTCCATGACCGTGTCATCACAATGCTCCATAATTCTTGTCATCACAATGTTCCATGACCGTGTCATCACAATGCTCCATAATTCTTGTCATCACAATGTTCCATGACCGTGTCACCACAATGCTCCATGGCCCTTTCATCACAATGCTCCAGAATTCTTGTCATCACAATGTTCCATGACGGTGTCATCACAATGCTCCATGGCCCTTGTCATCACAATGCTCCAGAATTCTTGTCATCACAATGTTCCATGACCGTGTCATCACAATGCTCCATAATTCTTGTCATCACCATGTTCCCTGACCGTGTCATCACAATGCTCCATAATTCTTGTCATCAAAATGTTCCATGACCGTGTCACCACAATGCTCCATGGCCCTTGTCATCACAATGCTCCAGATTTCTTGTCATCACAATGTTCCATGACGGTGTCATCACAATGCTCCATGGCCCTTGTCATCACAATGCTCCAGAATTCTTGTCATCACAATGTTCCATGACCGTGTCATCACAATGCTCCATGGCCCTTGTCATCACAATGCTCCAGAATTCTTGTCATCACAATGTTCCATGACCGTGTCATCACAATGCCCCATAATTCTTGTCATCAAAATGTTCCATGACCGTGTCATCACAATGCTCCAGAATTCTTGTCATCACAATGTTCCATGACCGTGTCATCACAATGCTGCATGGCCCTTGTCATCACAATGCTCCAGTATTCTTGTCATCACAATGTTCCATGACAGTGTCATCACAATGCTCCATGGCCCTTGTCATCACAATGCTCCAGAATTCTTGTCATCACAATGTTCCATGACCGTGTCATCACAATGCTCCATGGCCCTTGTCATCACAATGCTCCAGAATTCTTGTCATCACAATGTTCCATGACCGTGTCATCACAATGCTCAATGGCCCTTGTCATCACAATGCTCCAGAATTCTTTTCATCACAATGTTCCATGGCCGTGTCATCACAATGCTCCATAATTCTTGTCATCACAATGTTCCATGACCGTGTCATCACAATGCTCCATAATTCTTGTCATCACAATGTTCCATGACCGTGTCACCACAATGCTCCATGGCCCTTGTCATCACAATGCTCCAGAATTCTTGTCATCGCAATGTTCCATGACCGTGTCATCACAATGCTCCATGGCCCTTGTCATCACAATTCTCCACAATTCTTGTCATCACAATGTTCCATGACCGTGTCATCACAATGCTCCATGGCCCTTGTCATCACAATGCTCCAGAATTCTTCTCATCACAATGTTCCATGACCGTGTCATCACAATGCTCCATGGCCCTTGTCATCAAAATGCTCCAGAATTCTTGTCATCACAATGTTCCATGACCGTGTCATCACAATGCTCCATGGCCCTTGTCATCACAATGCTCCAGATTTCTTTTCATCACAATGTTCCATGACCGTGTCATCACAATGCTCCATAATTCTTGTCATCACAATGTTCCATGACCGTGTCATCACAATGCTCCATAATTCTTGTCATCACAATGTTCCATGACCGTGTCACCACAATGCTCCATGTCCCTTGTCATCACAATGCTCCAGCATTCTTGTCATCACAATGTTCCATGACCGTGTCATCACAATGCTCCATGGCCCTTGTCATCACAATTCTCCAGAATTCTTGTCATCACAATGTTCCATGACCGTGTCATCACAATGCTCCATGGCCCTTGTCATCACAATGCTCCAGAATTCTTGTCATCACAATGTTCCATGACCGTGTCATCACAATGCCCCATAATTCTTGTCATCAAAATGTTCCATGACCGTGTCATCACAATGCTCCAGAATTCTTGTCATCACAATGTTCCATGACCGTGTCATCACAATGCTGCATGGCCCTTGTCATCACAATGCTCCAGCATTCTTGTCATCACAATGTTCCATGACAGTGTCATCACAATGCTCCATGGCCCTGGTCATCACAATGCTTCAGATTGCTTGTCATCACAAAGTTCCATGATTGTGTCATCACAATGCACCATGGCCCTTGTCATCACAATGCTCCAGAATTCTTGTCATCACAATGTTCCATGACCGTGTCATCACAATGCTCCATGGCCCTTTTCATCCCAATGCTCCAGAATTCTTGTCATCACAATGTTCCATGACCGTGTCATCACAATGCTCCATGGCCCTTGTCATCACAATGCTCCAGAATTCTTGTCATCACAAAGTTCCATGACCGTGTCATCACAATGCACCATGGCCCTTGTCATCACAATGCTCCAGAATTCTTGTCATCACAATGTTCCATGACCGTGTCATCACAATGCTCCATGGCCCTTTTCATCCCAATGCTCCAGAATTCTTGTCATCACAATGTTCCATGACCGTGTCATCACAATGCTCCATGGCCCTTGTCATCACAATGCTCCAGAATTCTTGTCATCACAAAGTTCCATGACCGTGTCATCACAATGCACCATGGCCCTTGTCATCACAATGCTCCAGAATTCTTGTCATCACAATGTTCCATGACCGTGTCATCACAATGCTCCATGGCCCTTGTCATCACAATGCTCCAGAATTCTTGTCATCACAATGTTCCATGACCGTGTCATCACAATGCTCCATGGCCCTTGTAATCACAATGCTCCAGAATTCTTGTCATCACAATGTTCCATGACCGTGTCATCACAATGCTCCATAATTCTTGTCATCACAATGTTCCATGACCGTGTCATCACAATGCTCCATGGCCCTTGTCATCACAATGCTCCAGAATTCTTGTCATCACAATGTTCCATGACCGTGTCATCACAATGCTCCATGGCCCTTGTCATCACAATGCTCCAGAATTCTTGTCATCACAATGTTCCATGACCGTGTCATCACAATGCTCCATAATTCTTGTCATCACAATGTTCCATGACCCTGTCATCACAATGCTCCATAATTCTTGTCATCACAATGTTCCATGACCGTGTCATCACAATGCTCCATGGCCCTTGTCATCACAATGCTCCAGAATTCTTGTCATCACAATGTTCCATGACCGTGTCATCACAATGCTCCATGGCCCTTGTCATCACAATGCTCCAGAATTCTTGTCATCACAATGTTCCATGACCGTGTCATCACAATGCTCCATAATCCTTGTCATCACAATGTTCCATGACCGTGTCATCACAATGCTCCATAATTCTTGTCATCACAATGTTCCATGACCGTGTCACCACAATGCTCCATGGCCCTTGTCATCACAATGCTCCAGAATTGTTGTCATCACAATGTTCCATGACCGTGTCATCACAATGCTCCATGGCCCTTGTCATCACAATTCTCCAGAATTCTTGTCATCACAATGTTCCATGACCGTGTCATCACAATGCTCCATGGCCCTTGTCATCACAATGCTCCAGAATTCTTGTCATCACAATGTTCCATGACCGTGTCATCACAATGCCCCATAATTCTTGTCATCAAAATGTTCCATGACCGTGTCATCACAATGCTCCAGAATTCTTGTCATCACAATGTTCCATGACCGTGTCATCACAATGCTGCATGGCCCTTGTCATCACAATGCTCCAGCATTCTTGTCATCACAATGTTCCATGACAGTGTCATCACAATGCTCCATGGCCCTGGTCATCACAATGCTTCAGATTGCTTGTCATCACAAAGTTCCATGACTGTGTCATCACAATGCACCATGGCCCTTGTCATCACAATGCTCCAGAATTCTTGTCATCACAATGTTCCATGACCGTGTCATCACAATGCTCCATGGCCCTTTTCAGCACAATGCTCCAGAATTACTGTCATCACAATGTTCCATGACCGTGTCATCACAATGCTCCATGGCCCTTGTCATCACAATGCTCCAGAATTCTTGTCATCACAAAGTTCCATGACCGTGTCATCACAATGCACCATGGCCCTTGTCTTCACAATGCTCCAGAATTCTTGTCATCACAATGTTCCATGACCGTGTCATCACAATGCTCCATGGCCCTTGTCATCACAATGCTCCAGAATTCTTGTCATCACAATGTTCCATGACCGTGTCATCACAATGCTCCATGGCCCTTGTAATCACAATGCTCCAGAATTCTTGTCATCACAATGTTCCATGACCGTGTCATCACAATGCTCCATGGCCCTTGTCATCACAATGCTCCAGAATTCTTGTCATCACAATGTTCCATGACCGTGTCATCACAATGCTCCATGGCCCTTGTCATCACAATGCTCCAGAATTCTTGTCATCACAATGTTCCATGACCGTGTCATCACAATGCTCCATAATTCTTGTCATCACAATGTTCCATGACCGTGTCATCACAATGCTCCTTAATTCTTGTCATCACAATGTTCCATGACCGTGTCACCACAATGCTCCATGGCCCTTTCATCACAATGCTCCAGAATTCTTGTCATCACAATGTTCCATGACCGTGTCATCACAATGCTCCATGGCCCTTGTCATCACAATTCTCCAGAATTCTTGTCATCACAATGTTCCATGACCGTGTCATCACAATGCTCCATGGCCCTTGTCATCACAATGCTCCAGAATTCTTGTCATCACAATGTTCCATGACCGTGTCATCACAATGCTCCATGACCGTGTCATCACAATGCTCCAGAATTCTTGTCATCACAATGTTCCATGACCGTGTCATCACAATGCTCCATGGCCCTTCTCATCACAATGCTCCAGAATTCTTGTCATCACAATGTTCCATGACCGTGTCATCACAATGCTCCATAATTCTTGTCATCACAATGTTCCATGACCGTGTCATCACAATTCTTCATAATTCTTGTCATCACAATGTTCCATGACCGTGTCACCACAATGCTCCACAATTCTTGTCATCACAATGTTCCGTGACCGTGTCATCACAATGCTACATGACACTGGTCATCACAGTTCTCCATGACCTTTGCCATCACAATGCTCTATATAGTTTTTCATGACAATTCTAAATGACCACTTTAATCAATTTGCTTGCTGACCATTTTCATCACATTTCTCTATTGTCATTACAATTCCCCATGACCCCTTTCTTCACAATGCTCCATGATGCCTGTCATCACAATGCTCAATGGCTTTTGTTATCACAATGCTCCAGGACCAGTTTCATCACAATACTCCATCCCCCTTGTCATCACTGTGCACAATGAAACCTCTCATTACAATGCTCCGTGACACTTGTCATCACAATGCTCCATGGCCCTTGTCATCACAATGCTCCAGAATTCTTGTCATCACCATGTTCCATGACCATGTCATCACAATTCTCCATGGCCCTTCGCATCACAATGCTCCAGAATTCTTTTCATCACAATGTTCCATGACCGTGTCATCACAATGCTCCATGGCCCTTTTCATCACCATGCTCCAGATTGCTTGTCATCACAAAGTTCCATGACCGTGTCATCACAATGAACCATGGCCTTTGTCATCACCATGCTCCAGAATTCTTGTCATCACAATGTTCCATGACCATGTCATCACAATGCTCCATGGCCCTTGTCATCACAATGCTCCAGAATTCTTGTCATCACAATGTTCCATGACCGTGTCATCACAATGCTCCATGGCCCTTGTCATCACAATGCTCCAGAATTCTTGTCATCACAATGTTCCATGACCGTGTCATCACAATGCTCCATGGCCCTTGTAATCACAATGCTCCAGAATTCTTGTCATCACAATGTTCCATGACCGTGTCATCACAATGCTCCATGGCCCTTGTCATCACAATGCTCCAGAATTCTTGTCATCACAATGTTCCATGACCGTGTCATCACAATGCTCCATGGCCCTTGTCATCACAATGCTCCAGAATTCTTGTCATCACAATGTTCCATGACCGTGTCATCACAATGCTCCATAATTCTTGTCATCACAATGTTCCATGACCGTGTCATCACAATGCTCCATAATTCTTGTCATCACAATGTTCCATGACCGTGTCACCACAATGCTCCATGGCCCTTTCATCACAATGCTCCAGAATTCTTGTCATCACAATGTTCCATGACCGTGTCATCACAATGCTCCATGGCCCTTGTCATCACAATTCTCCAGAATTCTTGTCATCACAATGTTCCATGACCGTGTCATCACAATGCTCCATGGCCCTTGTCATCACAATGCTCCAGAATTCTTGTCATCACAATGTTCCATGACCGTGTCATCACAATGCTCCATGACCGTGTCATCACAATGCTCCAGAATTCTTGTCATCACAATGTTCCATGACCGTGTCATCACAATGCTCCATGGCCCTTCTCATCACAATGCTCCAGAATTCTTGTCATCACAATGTTCCATGACCGTGTCATCACAATGCTCCATAATTCTTGTCATCACAATGTTCCATGACCGTGTCATCACAATTCTTCATAATTCTTGTCATCACAATGTTCCATGACCGTGTCACCACAATGCTCCACAATTCTTGTCATCACAATGTTCCGTGACCGTGTCATCACAATGCTACATGACACTGGTCATCACAGTTCTCCATGACCTTTGCCATCACAATGCTCTATATAGTTTTTCATGACAATTCTAAATGACCACTTTAATCAATTTGCTTGCTGACCATTTTCATCACATTTCTCTATTGTCATTACAATTCCCCATGACCCCTTTCTTCACAATGCTCCATGATGCCTGTCATCACAATGCTCAATGGCTTTTGTTATCACAATGCTCCAGGACCAGTTTCATCACAATACTCCATCCCCCTTGTCATCACTGTGCACAATGAAACCTCTCATTACAATGCTCCGTGACACTTGTCATCACAATGCTCCATGGCCCTTGTCATCACAATGCTCCAGAATTCTTGTCATCACCATGTTCCATGACCATGTCATCACAATTCTCCATGGCCCTTCGCATCACAATGCTCCAGAATTCTTTTCATCACAATGTTCCATGACCGTGTCATCACAATGCTCCATGGCCCTTTTCATCACCATGCTCCAGATTGCTTGTCATCACAAAGTTCCATGACCGTGTCATCACAATGAACCATGGCCTTTGTCATCACCATGCTCCAGAATTCTTGTCATCACAATGTTCCATGACCATGTCATCACAATGCTCCATGGCCCTTGTCATCACAATTCTCCAGAATTCTTGTCATCACAATGTTCCATGACCGTGTCATCACAATGCTCCATGGCCCTTTTCATCACAATGTTCCAGAATTCTTGTCATCACAATGTTCCATGACCGTGTCATCACAATGCTCCATGGCCCTTGTCATCACAATGCTCCAGAATTCTTGTCATCACAATGTTCCATGACCGTGTCATCACAAAGCTCCATAATTGTTGTCATCACAATGTTCCATGACCGTGTCATCACAATGCTCCATAATTCTTGTCCTCACAATGTTCCATGACCGTGTCATCACAATGCTCCATAATTCTTGTCATCACAATGTTCCATGACCGTGTCACAACAATGCTCCATGGCCCTTGTCATCACAATGCTCCAGAATTCTTGTCATCACAATGTTCCATGACCGTGTCATCACAATGCTCCATGGCCCTTGTCATCACATTTCTCCAGAATTCTTGTCATCACAATGTTCCATGACCGTGTCATCACAATGCTCCATGGCCCTTGTCATCACAATGCTCAAGAATTCTTGTCATCACAATGTTCCATGACCGTGTCATCACAATGCCCCATAATTCTTGTCATCAAAATGTTCCATGACCGTGTCATCACAATGCTCCAGAATTCTTGTCATCACAATGTTCCATGACTGTGTCATCACAATGCTGCATGGCCCTTGTCATCACAATGCTCCAGCATTCTTGTCATCACAATGTTCCATGACAGTGTCATCACAATGCTCCATGGCCCTGGTCATCACAATGCTTCAGATTGCTTGTCATCACAAAGTTCCATGACTGTGTCATCACAATGCACCATGGCCCTTGTCATCACAATGCTCCAGAATTCTTGTCATCACAATGTTCCATGACAGTGTCATCACAATGCTCCATGGCCCTTTTCATCCCAATGCTCCAGAATTCTTGTCATCACAATGTTCCATGACCGTGTCATCACAATGCTCCATGGCCCTTGTCATCACAATGCTCCAGAATTCTTGTCATCACAAAGTTCCATGACCGTGTCATCACAATGCACCATGGCCCTTGTCATCACAATGCTCCAGAATTCTTGTCATCACAATGTTCCATGACCGTGTCATCACAATGCTCCATGTCCCTTGTCATCACAATGCTCCAGAATTCTTGTCATCACAATGTTCCATGACCGTGTCATCACAATGCTCCATGGCCCTTGTCATCACAATGCTCAAGGCCCTTGTCATCACAATGCTCCAGAATTCTTGTCATCACAATGTTCCATGACCTTGTCATCACAATGCTCCATGGCCCTTGTCATCACAATTCTCCAGAATTCTTGTCATCACAATGTTCCATGACCGTGTCATCACAATGCTCCATGGCCCTTGTCATCACAATGCTCCAGAATTCTTGTCATCACAATGTTCCATGACCGTGTCATCACAATGCCCCATAATTCTTGTCATCAAAATGTTCCATGACCGTGTCATCACAATGCTCCAGAATTCTTGTCATCACAATGTTCCATGACCGTGTCATCACAATGCTGCATGGCCCTTGTCATCACAATGCTCCAGCATTCTTGTCATCACAATGTTCCATGACAGTGTCATCACAATGCTCCATGGCCCTGGTCATCACAATGCTTCAGATTGCTTGTCATCACAAAGTTCCATGACTGTGTCATCACAATGCACCATGGCCCTTGTCATCACAATGCTCCAGAATTCTTGTCATCACAATGTTCCATGACCGTGTCATCACAATGCTCCATGGCCCTTTTCATCCCAATGCTCCAGAATTCTTGTCATCACAATGTTCCATGACCGTGTCATCACAATGCTCCATGGCCCTTGTCATCACAATGCTCCAGAATTCTTGTCATCACAAAGTTCCATGACCGTGTCATCACAATGCACCATGGCCCTTGTCATCACAATGCTCCAGAATTCTTGTCATCACAATGTTCCATGACCGTGTCATCACAATGCTCCATGGCCCTTGTCATCACAATGCTCCAGAATTCTTGTCATCACAATGTTCCATGACCGTGTCATCACAATGCTCCATGGCCCTTGTAATCACAATGCTCCAGAATTCTTGTCATCACAATGTTCCATGACCGTGTCATCACAATGCTCCATAATTCTTGTCATCACAATGTTCCATGACCGTGTCATCACAATGCTCCATAATTCTTGTCATCACAATGTTCCATGACCGTGTCACCACAATGCTCCACAATTCTTGTCATCACAATGTTCCATGACCGTGTCATCACAATGCTACATGGCCCTTTTCATCACAATGCTCCAGATTGCTTGTCATCACAATGTTCCATGACCGTGTCATCACAATGCACCATGGCCCTTGTCATCACAATGCTCCATAATTCTTGTCATCACAATGTTCCATGACCGTGTCATCACAATGCTTCATAATTCTTGTCATCACAATGTTCCATGACCGTGTCACCACAATGCTCCACAATTCTTGTCATCACAATGTTCCATGACCGTGTCATCACAATGCTACATGACACTGGTCATCACAGTTCTCCATGACCTTTGCCATCACAATGCTCTATATAGTTTTTCATGACAATTCTAAATGACCACTTTAATCAATTTGCTTGCTGACCATTTTCATCACATTTCTCTATTGTCATTACAATTCCCCATGACCCCTTTCTTCACAATGCTCCATGATGCCTGTCATCACAATGCTCAATGGCTTTTGTTATCACAATGCTCCAGGACCAGTTTCATCACAATACTCCATCCCCCTTGTCATCACGGTGCACAATGAAACCTCTCATTACAATGCTCCGTGACACTTGTCATCACAATGCTCCATGGCCCTTGTCATCACAATGCTCCAGAATTCTTGTCATCACCATGTTCCATGACCATGTCATCACAAATCTCCATGGCCCTTCGCATCACAATGCTCCAGAATTCTTTTCATCACAATGTTCCATGACCGTGTCATCACAATGCTCCATGGCCCTTTTCATCACCATGCTCCAGATTGCTTGTCATCACAAAGTTCCATGACCGTGTCATCACAATGAACCATGGCCTTTGTCATCACCATGCTCCAGAATTCTTGTCATCACAATGTTCCATGACCATGTCATCACAATGCTCCATGGCCCTTGTCATCACAATTCTCCAGAATTCTTGTCATCACAATGTTCCATGACCGTGTCATCACAATGCTCCATGGCCCTTGTCATCACAATGTTCCAGAATTCTTGTCATCACAATGTTCGATGACCGTGTCATCACAATGCTCCATGGCCCTTGTCATCACAATGCTCCAGAATTCTTGTCATCACAATGTTCCATGACCGTGTCATCACAAAGCTCCATAATTCTTGTCATCACAATGTTCCATGACCGTGTCATCACAATGCTCCATAATTCTTGTCCTCACAATGTTCCATGACCGTGTCATCACAATGCTCCATAATTCTTGTCATCACAATGTTCCATGACCGTGTCACCACAATGCTCCATGGCCCTTGTCATCACAATGCTCCAGAATTCTTGTCATCACAATGTTCCATGACCGTGTCATCACAATGCTCCATGGCCCTTGTCATCACATTTCTCCAGAATTCTTGTCATCACAATGTTCCATGACCGTGTCATCACAATGCTCCATGGCCCTTGTCATCACAATGCTCCAGAATTCTTGTCATCACAATGTTCCATGACCGTGTCATCACAATGCCCCATAATTCTTGTCATCAAAATGTTCCATGACCGTGTCATCTCAATGCTCCAGAATTCTTGTCATCACAATGTTCCATGACCGTGTCATCACAATGCTGCATGGCCCTTGTCATCACAATGCTCCAGCATTCTTGTCATCACAATGTTCCATGACAGTGTCATCACAATGCTCCATGGCCCTGGTCATCACAATGCTTCAGATTGCTTGTCATCACAAAGTTCCATGACTGTGTCATCACAATGCACCATGGCCCTTGTCATCACAATGCTCCAGAATTCTTGTCATCACAATGTTCCATGACAGTGTCATCACAATGCTCCATGGCCCTTTTCATCCCAATGCTCCAGAATTCTTGTCATCACAATGTTCCATGACCGTGTCATCACAATGCTCCATGGCCCTTGTCATCACAATGCTCCAGAATTCTTGTCATCACAAAGTTCCATGACCGTGTCATCACAATGCACCATGGCCCTTGTCATCACAATGCTCCAGAATTCTTGTCATCACAATGTTCCATGACCGTGTCATCACAATGCTCCATGGCCCTTGTCATCACAATGCTCCAGAATTCTTGTCATCACAATGTTCCATGACCGTGTCATCACAATGCTCCATGGCCCTTGTCATCACAATGCTCCAGAATTCTTGTCATCACAATGTTCCATGACCGTGTCATCACAATGCTCCATAATTCTTGTCATCACAATGTTCCATGACCGTGTCATCACAATGCTCCATAATTCTTGTCATCACAATGTTCCATGACCGTGTCATCAGAATGCTCCATGGCCCTTGTCATCACAATGCTCCAGAATTCTTGTAATCACAATGTTCCATGACCGTGTCATCACAATGCTCCATGGCACTTGTCATCACAATTCTCCAGAATTCTTGTCATCACAATGTTCCATGACCGTGTCATCACAATGCTCCATGGCCCTTGTCATCACAATGCTCCAGAATTCTTGTCATCACAATGTTCCATGACCGTGTCATCACAATGCTCCATGGCCCTTGTCATCACAATGCTCCAGAATTCTTGTCATCACAATGTTCCATGACCGTGTCATCACAATGCTCCAGAATTCTTGTCATCACAATGTTCCATGACCGTGTCATCACAATGCTCCATAATTCTTGTCATCACAATGTTCCATGACCGTGTCACCACAATGCTCCATGGCCCTTGTCATCACAATGCTCCAGAATTCTTGTCATCACAATGTTCCATGACCGTGTCATCACAATGCTCCATGGCCCTTGTCATCACATTTCTCCAGAATTCTTGTCATCACAATGTTCCATGACCGTGTCATCACAATGCTCCATGGCCCTTGTCATCACAATGCTCCAGAATTCTTGTCATCACAATGTTCCATCACCGTGTCATCACAATGCCCCATAATTCTTGTCATCAAAATGTTCCATGACCGTGTCATCACAATGCTCCAGAATTCTTGTCATCACAATGTTCCATGACCGTGTCATCACAATGCTGCATGGCCCTTGTCATCACAATGCTCCAGCATTCTTGTCATCACAATGTTCCATGACAGTGTCATCACAATGCTCCATGGCCCTGGTCATCACAATGCTTCAGATTGCTTGTCATCACAAAGTTCCATGACTGTGTCATCACAATGCACCATGGCCCTTGTCATCACAATGCTCCAGAATTCTTGTCATCACAATGTTCCATGACAGTGTCATCACAATGCTCCATGGCCCTTTTCATCCCAATGCTCCAGAATTCTTGTCATCACAATGTTCCATGACCGTGTCATCACAATGCTCCATGGCCCTTGTCATCACAATGCTCCAGAATTCTTGTCATCACAAAGTTCCATGACCGTGTCATCACAATGCACCATGGCCCTTGTCATCACAATGCTCCAGAATTCTTGTCATCACAATGTTCCATGACCTTGTCATCACAATGCTCCAGAATTCTTGTAATCACAATGTTCCATGACCGTGTCATCACAATGCTCCATGGCCCTTGTCATCAAAATGCTCCAGAATTCTTGTCATCACAATGTTCCATGACCGTGTCATCACAATGCTCCATGGCCCTTGTCATCACAATGCTCCAGAATTCTTGTCATCACAAAGTTCCATGACCGTGTCATCACAATGCACCATGGCCCTTGTCATCACAATGCTCCAGAATTCTTGTCATCACAATGTTCCATGACCTTGTCATCACAATGCTCCAGAATTCTTGTAATCACAATGTTCCATGACCGTGTCATCACAATGCTCCATGGCCCTTGTCATCAAAATGCTCCAGAATTCTTGTCATCACAATGTTCCATGACCGTGTCATCACAATGCTCCATGGCCCTTGTCATCACAATGCTCCAGAATTCTTGTCATCACAATGTTCCATGACCGTGTCATCACAATGCTCCATAATTCTTGTCATCACAATGTTCCATGACCGTGTCAACACAATGCTCCATAATTCTTGTCATCACAATGTTCCATGACCGTGTCACCACAATGCTCCACAATTCTTGTCATCACAATGTTCCATGACCGTGTCATCACAATGCTACATGGCCCTTTTCATCACAATGCTCAAGATTGCTTGTCATCACAATGTTCCATGACCGTGTCATCACAATGCACCATGGCCCTTGTCATCACAATGCTCCATAATTCTTGTCATCACAATGTTCCATGACCGTGTCATTAAAATGCTCCAGAATTCTTGTCATCACAATGTTCCATGACCATGTCATCACAATGCTCCATTGCCCTTGTCATCACAATTCTCCAGAATTCTTGTCATCACAATGTTCCATGACCGTGTCATTAAAATGCTCCAGAATTCTTGTCATCACAATGTTCCATGACCGTGTCATCACAATGCTCCAGAATTCTTGTCATCACAATGTTCCATGACCGTGTCATCACAATGCTGCATGGCCCTTGTCATCACAATGCTCCAGCATTCTTGTCATCACAATGTTCCATGACAGTGTCATCACAATGCTCCATGGCCCTGGTCATCACAATGCTTCAGATTGCTTGTCATCACAAAGTTCCATGACTGTGTCATCACAATGCACCATGGCCCTTGTCATCACAATGCTCCAGAATTCTTGTCATCACAATGTTCCATGACAGTGTCATCACAATGCTCCATGGCCCTTTTCATCCCAATGCTCCAGAATTCTTGTCATCACAATGTTCCATGACCGTGTCATCACAATGCTCCATGGCCCTTGTCATCACAATGCTCCAGAATTCTTGTCATCACAAAGTTCCATGACCGTGTCATCACAATGCACCATGGCCCTTGTCATCACAATGCTCCAGAATTCTTGTCATCACAATGTTCCATGACCTTGTCATCACAATGCTCCATGGCCCTTGTCATCACAATGCTCCAGAATTCTTGTCATCACAATGTTCCATGACCGTGTCATCACAATGCTCCATGGCCCTTGTCATCACAATGCTCCAGAATTCTTGTCATCACAATGTTCCATGACCGTGTCATCACAATGCTCCATAATTCTTGTCATCACAATGTTCCATGACCGTGTCATCACAATGCTCCATAATTCTTGTCATCACAATGTTCCATGACCGTGTCATCAGAATGCTCCATGGCCCTTGTCATCACAATGCTCCAGAATTCTTGTAATCACAATGTTCCATGACCGTGTCATCACAATGCTCCATGGCACTTGTCATCACAATGCTCCAGAATTCTTGTCATCACAATGTTCCATGACCGTGTCATCACAATGCTCCATGGCCCTTGTCATCAAAATGCTCCAGAATTCTTGTCATCACAATGTTCCATGACCGTGTCATCACAATGCTCCATGGCCCTTGTCATCACAATGCTCCAGAATTCTTGTCATCACAATGTTCCATGACCGTGTCATCACAATGCTCCATAATTCTTGTCATCACAATGTTCCATGACCGTGTCATCACAATGCTCCATAATTCTTGTCATCACAATGTTCCATGACCGTGTCACCACAATGCTCCACAATTCTTGTCATCACAATGTTCCATGACCGTGTCATCACAATGCTACATGGCCCTTTTCATCACAATGCTCAAGATTGCTTGTCATCACAATGTTCCATGACCGTGTCATCACAATGCACCATGGCCCTTGTCATCACAATGCTCCATAATTCTTGTCATCACAATGTTCCATGACCGTGTCATTAAAATGCTCCAGAATTCTTGTCATCACAATGTTCCATGACCATGTCATCACAATGCTCCATTGCCCTTGTCATCACAATTCTCCAGAATTCTTGTCATCACAATGTTCCATGACCGTGTCATTAAAATGCTCCAGAATTCTTGTCATCACAATGTTCCATGACCGTGTCATCACAATGCTCCAGAATTCTTGTCATCACCATGTTCCATGACCATGTCATCACAATTCTCCATGGCCCTTCGCATCACAATGCTCCAGAATTCTTTTCATCACAATGTTCCATGACCGTGTCATCACAATGCTCCATGGCCCTTTTCATCACAATGCTCCAGATTGCTTGTCATCACAAAGTTCCATGACCGTGTCATCACAATGAACCATGGCCTTTGTCATCACCATGCTCCAGAATTCTTGTCATCACAATGTTCCATGACCATGTCATCACAATGCTCCATGGCCCTTGTCATCACAATTCTCCAGAATTCTTGTCATCACAATGTTCCATGACCGTGTCATCACAATGCTCCATGGCCCTTGTCATCACAATGTTCCAGAATTCTTGTCATCACAATGTTCCATGACCGTGTCATCACAATGCTCCATGGCCCTTGTCATCACAATGCTCCAGAATTCTTGTCATCACAATGTTCCATGACCGTGTCATCACAATGCTCCATAATTCTTGTCATCACAATGTTCCATGACCGTGTCATCACAATGCTCCATAATTCTTGTCATCACAATGTTCCATGACCGTGTCACCACAATGCTCCACAATTCTTGTCATCACAATGTTCCATGACCGTGTCATCACAATGCTACATGACACTGGTCATCACAGTTCTCCATGACCTTTGCCATCACAATGCTCTATATAGATTTTCATGACAATTCTAAATGACCACTTTAATCAATTTGCTTGCTGACCATTTTCATCACATTTCTCTATTGTCATTACAATTCCCCATGACCCCTTTCTTCACAATGCTCCATGATGCCTGTCATCACAATGCTCAATGGCTTTTGTTATCACAATGCTCCAGGACCAGTTTCATCACAATACTCCATCCCCCTTGTCATCATGGTGCACAATGAAACCTCTCATTACAATGCTCCGTGACACTTGTCATCACAATGCTCCATGGCCCTTGTCATCACAATGCTCCAGAATTCTTGTCATCACCATGTTCCATGACCATGTCATCACAATTCTCCATGGCCCTTCGCATCACAATGCTCCAGAATTCTTGTCATCACAATGTTCCATGACCGTGTCATCACAATGATCCATGGCCCTTTTCATCACAATGCTCCAGAATGCTTGTCATCACAAAGTTCCATGACCGTGTCATCACAATGCACCATGGGCTTTGTCATCACCATGCTCCAGAATTCTTGTCATCACAATGTTCCATGACAGTGTCATCACAATGCTCCAGAATTCTTGTCATCACCATGTTCCTAGACAATGTCATCACAATTCTCCATGGCCCTTCTCATCACAATGCTCCAGAATTCTTGTCATCACAATGTTCCATGACCGTGTCATCACAATGCTCCATGGCCCTTTTCATCACAATGCTCCAGATTGCTTGTCATCACAATGTTCCATGACCGTGTCATCACAATGCACCATGGCCCTTGTCATCACAATGCTCCGTAATTCTTGTCATCACAATGTTCCATGACCATGTCATCACAATGCTCCATTGCCCTTGTCATCACAATTCTCCAGAATTCTTGTCATCACAATGTTCCATGACCGTGTCATTAAAATGCTCCAGAATTCTTGTCATCACAATGTTCCATGACCGTGTCATCACAATGCTCCAGAATTCTTGTCATCACAATGTTCCATGACCGTGTCATCACAATGCTCCATGGCCCTTGTCATCACAATGCTCCAGAATTCTTGTCATCACAATGTTCCATGACCGTGTCATCACAATGCTCCATGGCCCTTGTCATCACAATTCTCCAGAATTCTTGTCATCACAATGTTCCATGACCGTGTCATCACAATGCTCCATAATTCTTGTCATCACAATGTTCCATGACCGTGTCATCACAATGCTCCATGGCCCTTGTCATCACAATGCTCCAGAATTCTTGTCATCACAATGTTCCATGACCGTGTCATCACAATGCTCCATGGCCCTTGTCATCACAATGCTCCAGAATTCTTGTCATCACAATGTTCCATGACCGTGTCATCACAATGCTCCATAATTCTTGTCATCACAATGTTCCATGACCCTGTCATCACAATGCTCCATAATTCTTGTCATCACAATGTTCCATGACCGTGTCACCACAATGCTCCATGGCCCTTGTCATCACAATGCTCCAGAATTCTTGTCATCACAATGTTCCATGACCGTGTCATCACAATGCTCCATGGCCCTTGTCATCACAATTCTCCAGAATTCTTGTCATCACAATGTTCCATGACCGTGTCATCACAATGCTCCATGGCCCTTGTCATCACAATGCTCCAGAATTCTTGTCATCACAATGTTCCATGACCGTGTCATCACAATGCTCCATGGCCCTTGTCATCACAATGCTCCAGAATTCTTGTCATCACAATGTTCCATGACCGTGTCATCACAATGCTCCATAATCCTTGTCATCACAATGTTCCATGACCGTGTCATCACAATGCTCCATAATTCTTGTCATCACAATGTTCCATGACCGTGTCACCACAATGCTCCATGGCCCTTGTCATCACAATGCTCCAGAATTGTTGTCATCACAATGTTCCATGACCGTGTCATCACAATGCTCCATGGCCCTTGTCATCACAATTCTCCAGAATTCTTGTCATCACAATGTTCCATGACCGTGTCATCACAATGCTCCATGGCCCTTGTCATCACAATGCTCCAGAATTCTTGTCATCACAATGTTCCATGACCGTGTCATCACAATGCCCCATAATTCTTGTCATCAAAATGTTCCTTGACCGTGTCATCACAATGCTCCAGAATTCTTGTCATCACAATGTTCCATGACCGTGTCATCACAATGCTGCATGGCCCTTGTCATCACAATGCTCCAGCATTCTTGTCATCACAATGTTCCATGACAGTGTCATCACAATGCTCCATGGCCCTGGTCATCACAATGCTTCAGATTGCTTGTCATCACAAAGTTCCATGACTGTGTCATCACAATGCACCATGGCCCTTGTCATCACAATGCTCCAGAATTCTTGTCATCACAATGTTCCATGACCGTGTCATCACAATGCTCCATGGCCCTTGTCATCACAATGCTCCAGAATTCTTGTCATCACAATGTTCCATGACCGTGTTATCACAATGCTCCATGGCCCTTGTAATCACAATGCTCCAGAATTCTTGTCATCACAATGTTCCATGACCGTGTCATCGCAATGCTCCATGGCCCTTGTCATCACAATGCTCCAGAATTCTTGTCATCACAATGTTCCATGACCGTGTCATCACAATGCTCCATGGCCCTTGTCATCACAATGCTCCAGAATTCTTGTCATCACAATGTTCCATGACCGTGTCATCACAATGCTCCATAATTCTTGTCATCACAATGTTCCATGACCGTGTCATCACAATGCTCCATAATTCTTGTCATCACAATGTTCCATGACCGTGTCACCACAATGCTCCATGGCCCTTTCATCACAATGCTCCAGAATTCTTGTCATCACAATGTTCCATGACCGTGTCATCACAATGCTCCATGGCCCTTGTCATCACAATGCTCCAGAATTCTTGTCATCACAATGTTCCGTGACCGTGTCATCACAATGCTCCATGGCCCTTGTCATCACAATGCTCCAGAATTCTTGTCATCACAATGTTCCATGACCGTGTCATCACAATGCTCCATGACCGTGTCATCACAATGCTCCAGAATTCTTGTCATCACAATGTTCCATGACCGTGTCATCACAATGCTCCATGGCCCTTGTCATCACAATGCTCCAGAATTCTTGTCATCACAATGTTCCATGACCGTGTCATCACAATGCTCCATAATTCTTGTCATCACAATGTTCCATGACCGTGTCATCACAATGCTTCATAATTCTTGTCATCACAATGTTCCATGACCGTGTCACCACAATGCTCCACAATTCTTGTCATCACAATGTTCCATGACCGTGTCATCACAATGCTACATGACACTGGTCATCACAGTTCTCCATGACCTTTGCCATCACAATGCTCTATATAGTTTTTCATGACAATTCTAAATGACCACTTTAATCAATTTGCTTGCTGACCATTTTCATCACATTTCTCTATTGTCATTACAATTCCCCATGACCCCTTTCTTCACAATGCTCCATGATGCCTGTCATCACAATGCTCAATGGCTTTTGTTATCACAATGCTCCAGGACCAGTTTCATCACAATACTCCATCCCCCTTGTCATCACGGTGCACAATGAAACCTCTCATTACAATGCTCCGTGACACTTGTCAGCACAATGCTCCATGGCCCTTGTCATCACAATGCTCCAGAATTCTTGTCATCACCATGTTCCATGACCATGTCATCACAATTCTCCATGGCCCTTCGCATCACAATGCTCCAGAATTCTTTTCATCACAATGTTCCATGACCGTGTCATCACAATGCTCCATGGCCCTTTTCATCACCATGCTCCAGATTGCTTGTCATCACAAAGTTCCATGACCGTGTCATCACAATGAACCATGGCCTTTGTCATCACCATGCTCCAGAATTCTTGTCATCACAATGTTCCATGACCATGTCATCACAATGCTCCATGGCCCTTGTCATCACAATTCTCCAGAATTCTTGTCATCACAATGTTCCATGACCGTGTCATCACAATGCTCCATGGCCCTTGTCATCACAATGTTCCAGAATTCTTGTCATCACAATGTTCCATGACCGTGTCATCACAATGCTCCATGGCCCTTGTCATCACAATGCTCCAGAATTCTTGTCATCACAATGTTCCATGACCGTGTCATCACAAAGCTCCATAATTGTTGTCATCACAATGTTCCATGACCGTGTCATCACAATGCTCCATAATTGTTGTCCTCACAATGTTCCATGACCGTGTCATCACAATGCTCCATAATTCTTGTCATCACAATGTTCCATGACCGTGTCACCACAATGCTCCATGGCCCTTGTCATCACAATGCTCCAGAATTCTTGTCATCACAATGTTCCATGACCGTGTCATCACAATGCTCCATGGCCCTTGTCATCACATTTCTCCAGAATTCTTGTCATCACAATGTTCCATGACCGTGTCATCACAATGCTCCATGGCCCTTGCCATCACAATGCTCCAGAATTCTTGTCATCACAATGTTCCATGACCGTGTCATCACAATGCCCCATAATTCTTGTCATCAAAATGTTCCATGACCGTGTCATCACAATGCTCCAGAATTCTTGTCATCACAATGTTCCATGACCGTGTCATCACAATGCTGCATGGCCCTTGTCATCACAATGCTCCAGCATTCTTGTCATCACAATGTTCCATGACAGTGTCATCACAATGCTCCATGGCCCTGGTCATCACAATGCTTCAGATTGCTTGTCATCACAAAGTTCCATGACTGTGTCATCACAATGCACCATGGCCCTTGTCATCACAATGCTCCAGAATTCTTGTCATCACAATGTTCCATGACAGTGTCATCACAATGCTCCATGGCCCTTTTCATCCCAATGCTCCAGAATTCTTGTCATCACAATGTTCCATGACCGTGTCATCACAATGCTCCATGGCCCTTGTCATCACAATGCTCCAGAATTCTTGTCATCACAAAGTTCCATGACCGTGTCATCACAATGCACCATGGCCCTTGTCATCACAATGTTCCAGAATTCTTGTCATCACAATGTTCCATGACCGTGTCATCACAATGCTCCATGGCCCTTGTCATCACAATGCTCCAGAATTCTTGTCATCACAATGTTCCATGACCGTGTCATCACAATGCTCCATGGCCCTTGTCATCACAATGCTCCAGAATTCTTGTCATCACAATGTTCCATGACCGTGTCATCACAATGCTCCATAATTCTTGTCATCACAATGTTCCATGACCGTGTCATCACAATGCTCCATAATTCTTGTCATCACAATGTTCCATGACCGTGTCATCAGAATGCTCCATGGCCCTTGTCATCACAATGCTCCAGAATTCTTGTAATCACAATGTTCCATGACCGTGTCATCACAATGCTCCATGGCACTTGTCATCACAATTCTCCAGAATTCTTGTCATCACAAAGTTCCATGACCGTGTCATCACAATGCTCCATGGCCCTTGTCATCACAATGCTCCAGAATTCTTGTCATCACAATGTTCCATGACCGTGTCATCACAATGCTCCATGGCCCTTGTCATCACAATGCTCCAGAATTCTTGTCATCACAATGTTCCATGACCGTGTCATCACAATGCTCCAGAATTCTTGTCATCACAATGTTCCATGACCGTGTCATCACAATGCTCCATAATTCTTGTCATCACAATGTTCCATGACCGTGTCACCACAATGCTCCATGGCCCTTGTCATCACAATGCTCCAGAATTCTTGTCATCACAATGTTCCATGACCTTGTCATCACAATGCTCCATGGCCCTTGTCATCACAATTCTCCAGAATTCTTGTCATCACAATGTTCCATGACCGTGTCATCACAATGCTCCATGGCCCTTGTCATCACAATGCTCCAGAATTCTTGTCATCACAATGTTCCATGACCGTGTCATCACAATGCCCCATAATTCTTGTCATCAAAATGTTCCATGACCGTGTCATCACAATGCTCCAGAATTCTTGTCATCACAATGTTCCATGACCGTGTCATCACAATGCTGCATGGCCCTTGTCATCACAATGCTCCAGCATTCTTGTCATCACAATGTTCCATGACAGTGTCATCACAATGCTCCATGGCCCTGGTCATCACAATGCTTCAGATTGCTTGTCATCACAAAGTTCCATGACTGTGACATCACAATGCACCATGGCCCTTGTCATCACAATGCTCCAGAATTCTTGTCATCACAATGTTCCATGACCGTGTCATCACAATGCTCCATGGCCCTTTTCATCCCAATGCTCCAGAATTCTTGTCATCACAATGTTCCATGACCGTGTCATCACAATGCTCCATGGCCCTTGTCATCACAATGCTCCAGAATTCTTGTCATCACAAAGTTCCATGACCGTGTCATCACAATGCACCATGGCCCGTGTCATCACAATGATCCAGAATTCTTGTCATCACAATGTTCCATGACCGTGTCATCACAATGCTCCATGGCCCTTGTCATCACAATGCTCCAGAATTCTTGTCATCACAATGTTCCATGACCGTGTCATCACAATGCTCCATGGCCCTTGTAATCACAATGCTCCAGAATTCTTGTCATCACAATGTTCCATGACCGTGTCATCACAATGCTCCATAATTCTTGTCATCACAATGTTCCATGACCGTGTCATCACAATGCTCCATAATTCTTGTCATCACAATGTTCCATGACCGTGTCACCACAATGCTCCACAATTCTTGTCATCACAATGTTCCATGACCGTGTCATCACAATGCTACATGGCCCTTTTCATCACAATGCTCCAGATTGCTTGTCATCACAATGTTCCATGACCGTGTCATCACAATGCACCATGGCCCTTGTCATCACAATGCTCCATAATTCTTGTCATCACAATGTTCCATGACCGTGTCATCACAATGCTTCATAATTCTTGTCATCACAATGTTCCATGACCGTGTCACCACAATGCTCCACAATTCTTGTCATCACAATTTTCCATGACCGTGTCATCACAATGCTACATGACACTG
Organism: Balaenoptera acutorostrata; assembly: GCF_949987535.1. NCBI lineage: Eukaryota > Metazoa > Chordata > Mammalia > Artiodactyla > Balaenopteridae > Balaenoptera > Balaenoptera acutorostrata. The sequence goes on from NW_026646264.1 coordinate 103,642, forward strand.
GTCATCACAGTTCTCCATGACCTTTGCCATCACAATGCTCTATATAGTTTTTCATGACAATTCTAAATGACCACTTTAATCAATTTGCTTGCTGACCATTTTCATCACATTTCTCTATTGTCATTACAATTCCCCATGACCCCTTTATTCACAATGCTCCATGATGCCTGTCATCACAATGCTCAATGGCTTTTGTTATCACAATGCTCCAGGACCAGTTTCATCACAATACTCCATCCCCCTTGTCATCACGGTGCACAATGAAACCTCTCATTACAATGCTCCGTGACACTTGTCATCACAATGCTCCATGGCCCTTGTCATCACAATGCTCCAGAATTCTTGTCATCACCATGTTCCATGACCATGTCATCACAATTCTCCATGGCCCTTCGCATCACAATGCTCCAGAATTCTTTTCATCACAATGTTCCATGACCGTGTCATCACAATGCTCCATGGCCCTTTTCATCACCATGCTCCAGATTGCTTGTCATCACAAAGTTCCATGACCGTGTCATCACAATGAACCATGGCCTTTGTCATCACCATGCTCCAGAATTCTTGTCATCACAATGTTCCATGACCATGTCATCACAATGCTCCATGGCCCTTGTCATCACAATTCTCCAGAATTCTTGTCATCACAATGTTCCATGACCGTGTCATCACAATGCTCCATGGCCCTTGTCATCACAATGTTCCAGAATTCTTGTCATCACAATGTTCCATGACCGTGTCATCACAATGCTCCATGGCCCTTGTCATCACAATGCTCCGGAATTCTTGTCATCACAATGTTCCATGACCGTGTCATCACAAAGCTCCATAATTCTTGTCATCACAATGTTCCATGACCGTGTCATCACAATGCTCCATAATTCTTGTCATCACAATGTTCCATGACCGTGTCACCACAATGCTCCATGGCCCTTGTCATCACAATGCTCCAGAATTCTTGTCATCACAATGTTCCATGACCGTGTCATCACAATGCTCCATTGCCCTTGTCATCACATTTCTCCAGAATTCTTGTCATCACAATGTTCCATGACCGAGTCATCACAATGCTCCATGGCCCTTGTCATCACAATGCTCCAGAATTCTTGTCATCACAATGTTCCATGACCGTGTCATCACAATGCCCCATAATTCTTGTCATCAAAATGTTCCATGACCGTGTCATCACAATGCTCCAGAATTCTTGTCATCACAATGTTCCATGACCGTGTCATCACAATGCTGCATGGCCCTTGTCATCACAATGCTCCAGCATTCTTGTCATCACAATGTTCCATGACAGTTCCATCACAATGCTCCATGGTCCTGGTCATCACAATGCTTCAGATTGCTTGTCATCACAAAGTTCCATGACTGTGTCATCACAATGCACCATGGCCCTTGTCATCACAATGCTCCAGAATTCTTGTCATCACAATGTTCCATGACAGTGTCATCACAATGCTCCATGGCCCTTTTCATCCCAATGCTCCAGAATTCTTGTCATCACAATGTTCCATGACCGTGTCATCACAATGCTCCATGGCCCTTGTCATCACAATGCTCCAGAATTCTTGTCATCACAAAGTTCCATGACCGTGTCATCACAATGCACCATGGCCCTTGTCATCACAATGCTCCAGAATTCTTGTCATCACAATGTTCCATGACCGTGTCATCACAATGCTCCATGGCACTTGTCATCACAATGCTCCAGAATTCTTGTCATCACAATGTTCCATGACCGTGTCATCACAATGCTCCATGGCCCTTGTCATCACAATGCTCCAGAATTCTTGTCATCACAATGTTCCATGACCGTGTCATCACAATGCTCCAGAATTCTTGTCATCACAATGTTCCATGACCGTGTCATCACAATGCTCCATAATTCTTGTCATCACAATGTTCCATGACCGTGTCACCACAATGCTCCATGGCCCTTGTCATCACAATGCTCCAGAATTCTTGTCATCACAATGTTCCATGACCTTGTCATCACAATGCTCCATGGCCCTTGTCATCACAATTCTCCAGAATTCTTGTCATCACAATGTTCCATGACCGTGTCATCACAATGCTCCATGGCCCTTGTCATCACAATGCTCCAGAATTCTTGTCATCACAATGTTCCATGACCGTGTCATCACAATGCCCCATAATTCTTGTCATCAAAATGTTCCATGACCGTGTCATCACAATGCTCCAGAATTCTTGTCATCACAATGTTCCATGACCGTGTCATCACAATGCTGCATGGCCCTTGTCATCACAATGCTCCAGCATTCTTGTCATCACAATGTTCCATGACAGTGTCATCACAATGCTCCATGGCCCTGGTCATCACAATGCTTCAGATTGCTTGTCATCACAAAGTTCCATGACTGTGACATCACAATGCACCATGGCCCTTGTCATCACAATGCTCCAGAATTCTTGTCATCACAATGTTCCATGACCGTGTCATCACAATGCTCCATGGCCCTTTTCATCCCAATGCTCCAGAATTCTTGTCATCACAATGTTCCATGACCGTGTCATCACAATGCTCCATGGCCCTTGTCATCACAATGCTCCAGAATTCTTGTCATCACAAAGTTCCATGACCGTGTCATCACAATGCACCATGGCCCGTGTCATCACAATGATCCAGAATTCTTGTCATCACAATGTTCCATGACCGTGTCATCACAATGCTCCATGGCCCTTGTCATCACATTGCTCCAGAATTCTTGTCATCACAATGTTCCATGACCGTGTCATCACAATGCTCCATGGCCCTTGTAATCACAATGCTCCAGAATTCTTGTCATCACAATGTTCCATGACCGTGTCATCACAATGCTCCATAATTCTTGTCATCACAATGTTCCATGACCGTGTCATCACAATGCTCCATAATTCTTGTCATCACAATGTTTCATGACCGTGTCACCACAATGCTCCACAATTCTTGTCATCACAATGTTCCATGACCGTGTCATCACAATGCTACATGGCCCTTTTCATCACAATGCTCCAGATTGCTTGTCATCACAATGTTCCATGACCGTGTCATCACAATGCACCATGGCCCTTGTCATCACAATGCTCCATAATTCTTGTCATCACAATGTTCCATGACCGTGTCATCACAATGCTTCATAATTCTTGTCATCACAATGTTCCATGACCGTGTCACCACAATGCTCCACAATTCTTGTCATCACAATTTTCCATGACCGTGTCATCACAATGCTACATGACACTGGTCATCACAGTTCTCCATGACCTTTGCCATCACAATGCTCTATATAGTTTTTCATGACAATTCTAAATGACCACTTTAATCAATTTGCTTGCTGACCATTTTCATCACATTTCTCTATTGTCATTACAATTCCCCATGACCCCTTTATTCACAATGCTCCATGATGCCTGTCATCACAATGCTCAATGGCTTTTGTTATCACAATGCTCCAGGACCAGTTTCATCACAATACTCCATCCCCCTTGTCATCACGGTGCACAATGAAACCTCTCATTACAATGCTCCGTGACACTTGTCATCACAATGCTCCATGGCCCTTGTCATCACAATGCTCCAGAATTCTTGTCATCACCATGTTCCATGACCATATCATCACAATTCTCCATGGCCCTTCGCATCACAATGCTCCAGAATTCTTTTCATCACAATGTTCCATGACCGTGTCATCACAATGCTCCATGGCCCTTTTCATCACCATGCTCCAGATTGCTTGTCATCACAAAGTTCCATGACCGTGTCATCACAATGAACCATGGCCTTTGTCATCACCATGCTCCAGAATTCTTGTCATCACAATGTTCCATGACCATGTCATCACAATGCTCCATGGCCCTTGTCATCACAATTCTCCAGAATTCTTGTCATCACAATGTTCCATGACCGTGTCATCACAATGCTCCATGGCCCTTGTCATCACAATGTTCCAGAATTCTTGTCATCACAATGTTCCATGACCGTGTCATCACAATGCTCCATGGCCCTTGTCATCACAATGCTCCGGAATTCTTGTCATCACAATGTTCCATGACCGTGTCATCACAAAGCTCCATAATTCTTGTCATCACAATGTTCCATGACCGTGTCATCACAATGCTCCATAATTCTTGTCATCACAATGTTCCATGACCGTGTCACCACAATGCTCCATGGCCCTTGTCATCACAATGCTCCAGAATTCTTGTCATCACAATGTTCCATGACCGTGTCATCACAATGCTCCATGGCCCTTGTCATCACATTTCTCCAGAATTCTTGTCATCACAATGTTCCATGACCGTGTCATCACAATGCTCCATGGCCCTTGTCATCACAATGCTCCAGAATTCTTGTCATCACAATGTTCCATGACCGTGTCATCACAATGCCCCATAATTCTTGTCATCAAAATGTTCCATGACCGTGTCATCACAATGCTCCAGAATTCTTGTCATCACAATGTTCCATGACCGTGTCATCACAATGCTGCATGGCCCTTGTCATCACAATGCTCCAGCATTCTTGTCATCACAATGTTCCATGACAGTTCCATCACAATGCTCCATGGCCCTGGTCATCACAATGCTTCAGATTGCTTGTCATCACAAAGTTCCATGACTGTGTCATCACAATGCACCATGGCCCTTGTCATCACAATGCTCCAGAATTCTTGTCATCACAATGTTCCATGACAGTGTCATCACAATGCTCCATGGCCCTTTTCATCCCAATGCTCCAGAATTCTTGTCATCACAATGTTCCATGACCGTGTCATCACAATGCTCCATGGCCCTTGTCATCACAATGCTCCAGAATTCTTGTCATCACAAAGTTCCATGACCGTGTCATCACAATGCACCATGGCCCTTGTCATCACAATGCTCCAGAATTCTTGTCATCACAATGTTCCATGACCGTGTCATCACAATGCTCCATGGCACTTGTCATCACAATGCTCCAGAATTCTTGTCATCACAATGTTCCATGACCGTGTCATCACAATGCTCCATGGCCCTTGTCATCACAATGCTCCAGAATTCTTGTCATCACAATGTTCCATGACCGTGTCATCACAATGCTCCATAATTCTTGTCATCACAATGTTCCATGACCGTGTCATCACAATGCTCCATAATTCTTGTCATCACAATGTTCCATGACCGTGTCATCAGAATGCTCCATGGCCCTTGTCATCACAATGCTCCAGAATTCTTGTAATCACAATGTTCCATGACCGTGTCATCACAATGCTCCATGGCACTTGTCATCACAATTCTCCAGAATTCTTGTCATCACAATGTTCCATGACCGTGTCATCACAATGCTCCATGGCCCTTGTCATCACAATGCTCCAGAATTCTTGTCATCACAATGTTCCATGACCGTGTCATCACAATGCTCCATGGCCCTTGTCATCACAATGCTCCAGAATTCTTGTCATCACAATGTTCCATGACCGTGTCATCACAATGCTCCAGAATTCTTGTCATCACAATGTTCCATGACCGTGTCATCACAATGCTCCATAATTCTTGTCATCACAATGTTCCATGACCGTGTCACCACAATGCTCCATGGCCCTTGTCATCACAATGCTCCAGAATTCTTGTCATCACAATGTTCCATGACCGTGTCATCACAATGCTCCATGGCCCTTGTCATCACATTTCTCCAGAATTCTTGTCATCACAATGTTCCATGACCGTGTCATCACAATGCTCCATGGCCCTTGTCATCACAATGCTCCAGAATTCTTGTCATCACAATGTTCCATGACCGTGTCATCACAATGCCCCATAATTCTTGTCATCAAAATGTTCCATGACCGTGTCATCACAATGCTCCAGAATTCTTGTCATCACAATGTTCCATGACCGTGTCATCACAATGCTGCATGGCCCTTGTCATCACAATGCTCCAGCATTCTTGTCATCACAATGTTCCATGACAGTGTCATCACAATGCTCCATGGCCCTGGTCATCACAATGCTTCAGATTGCTTGTCATCACAAAGTTCCATGACTGTGTCATCAAAATGCACCATGGCCCTTGTCATCACAATGCTCCAGAATTCTTGTCATCACAATGTTCCATGACAGTGTCATCACAATGCTCCATGGCCCTTTTCATCCCAATGCTCCAGAATTCTTGTCATCACAATGTTCCATGACCGTGTCATCACAATGCTCCATGGCCCTTGTCATCACAATGCTCCAGAATTCTTGTCATCACAAAGTTCCATGACCGTGTCATCACAATGCACCATGGCCCTTGTCATCACAATGCTCCAGAATTCTTGTCATCACAATGTTCCATGACCTTGTCATCACAATGCTCCATGGCCCTTGTCATCACAATGCTCCAGAATTCTTGTCATCACAATGTTCGATGACCGTGTCATCACAATGCTCCATGGCCCTTGTCATCACAATGCTCCAGAATTCTTGTCATCACAATGTTCCATGACCGTGTCATCACAATGCTCCATAATTCTTGTCATCACAATGTTCCATGACCGTGTCATCAGAATGCTCCATGGCCCTTGTCATCACAATGCTCCAGAATTCTTGTAATCACAATGTTCCATGACCGTGTCATCACAATGCTCCATGGCACTTGTCATCACAATGCTCCAGAATTCTTGTCATCACAATGTTCCATGACCGTGTCATCACAATGCTCCATAATTCTTGTCATCACAATGTTCCATGACCGTTACATCACAATGCTCCATAATTCTTGTCATCACAATGTTCCATGACCGTGTCACCACAATGCTCCACAATTCTTGTCATCACAATTTTCCATGACCGTGTCATCACAATGCTACATGGGCCTTTTCATCACAATGCTCCAGATTGCTTGTCATCACAATGTTCCATGACCGTGTCATCACAATGCACCATGGCCCTTGTCATCACAATGCTCCATAATTCTTGTCATCACAATGTTCCATGACCGTGTCATTAAAATGCTCCAGAATTCTTGTCATCACAATGTTCCATGACCATGTCATCACAATGCTCCATTGCCCTTGTCATCACAATTCTCCAGAATTCTTGTCATCACAATGTTCCATGACCGTGTCATTAAAATGCTCCAGAATTCTTGTCATCACAATGTTCCATGACCGTGTCATCACAATGCTCCATAATTCTTGTCATCACAATGTTCCATGACCGTGTCACCACAATGCTCCACAATTCTTGTCATCACAATGTTCCATGACCGTGTCATCACAATGCTACATGACACTGGTCATCACAGTTCTCCATGACCTTTGCCATCACAATGCTCTATATAGATTTTCATGACAATTCTAAATGACCACTTTAATCAATTTGCTTGCTGACCATTTTCATCACATTTCTCTATTGTCATTACAATTCCCCATGACCCCTTTCTTCACAATGCTCCATGATGCCTGTCATCACAATGCTCAATGGCTTTTGTTATCACAATGCTCCAGGACCAGTTTCATCACAATACTCCATCCCCCTTGTCATCATGGTGCACAATGAAACCTCTCATTACAATGCTCCGTGACACTTGTCATCACAATGCTCCATGGCCCTTGTCATCACAATGCTCCAGAATTCTTGTCATCACCATGTTCCATGACCATGTCATCACAATTCTCCATGGCCCTTCGCATCACAATGCTCCAGAATTCTTGTCATCACAATGTTCCATGACCGTGTCATCACAATGATCCATGGCCCTTTTCATCACAATGCTCCAGAATGCTTGTCATCACAAAGTTCCATGACCGTGTCATCACAATGCACCATGGGCTTTGTCATCACCATGCTCCAGAATTCTTGTCATCACAATGTTCCATGACAGTGTCATCACAATGCTCCAGAATTCTTGTCATCACCATGTTCGTAGACAATGTCATCACAATTCTCCATGGCCCTTCTCATCACAATGCTCCAGAATTCTTGTCATCACAATGTTCCATGACCGTGTCATCACAATGCTCCATGGCCCTTTTCATCACAATGCTCCAGATTGCTTGTCATCACAATGTTCCATGACCGTGTCATCACAATGCACCATGGCCCTTGTCATCACAATGCTCCGTAATTCTTGTCATCACAATGTTCCATGACCGTGTCATTAAAATGCTCCAGAATTCTTGTCATCACAATGTTCCATGACCATGTCATCACAATGCTCCATTGCCCTTGTCATCACAATTCTCCAGAATTCTTGTCATCACAATGTTCCATGACCGTGTCATTAAAATGCTCCAGAATTCTTGTCATCACAATGTTCCATGACCGTGTCATCACAATGCTCCAGAATTCTTGTCATCACAATGTTCCATGACCGTGTCATCACAATGCTCCATGGCCCTTGTCATCACAATGCTCCAGAATTCTTGTCATCACAATGTTCCATGACCGTGTCATCACAATGCTCCATGGCCCTTGTCATCACAATTCTCCAGAATTCTTGTCATCACAATGTTCCATGACCGTGTCATCACAATGCTCCATGGCCCTTGTCATCACAATGCTCCAGAATTCTTGTCATCACAATGTTCCATGACCGTGTCATCACAATGCTCCATGACCGTGTCATCACAATGCTCCAGAATTCTTGTCATCACAATGTTCCATGACCGTGTCATCACAATGCTCCATGGCCCTTGTCATCACAATGCCCCAGAATTCTTGTCATCACAATGTTCCATGACCGTGTCATCACAATGCTCCATAATTCTTGTCATCACAATGTTCCATGACCGTGTCATCACAATGCTCCATAATTCTTGTCATCACAATGTTCCATGACCGTGTCACCACAATGCTCCATGGCCCTTGTCATCACAATGCTCCAGAATTCTTGTCATCACAATGTTCCATGACCGTGTCATCACAATGCTCCATAATTCTTGTCATCACAATGTTCCATGACCGTGTCATCACAATGCTCCATAATTCTTGTCATCACAATGTTCCATGACCGTGTCACCACAATGCTCCATGGCCCTTGTCATCACAATGCTCCAGAATTCTTGTCATCACAATGTTCCATGACCGTGTCATCACAATGCTCCATGGCACTTGTCATCACAATTCTCCAGAATTCTTGTCATCACAATGTTCCATGACCGTGTCATCACAATGCTCCATGGCCCTTGTCATCACAATGCTCCAGAATTCTTGTCATCACAATGTTCCATGACCGTGTCATCACAATGCCCCATAATTCTTGTCATCAAAATGTTCCATGACCGTGTCATCACAATGCTCCAGAATTCTTGTCATCACAATGTTCCATGACCGTGTCATCACAATGCTGCATGGCCCTTGTCATCACAATGCTCCAGCATTCTTGTCATCACAATGTTCCATGACAGTGTCATCACAATGCTCCATGGCCCTGGTCATCACAATGCTTCAGATTGCTTGTCATCACAAAGTTCCATGACTGTGTCATCACAATGCACCATGGCCCTTGTCATCACAATGCTCCAGAATTCTTGTCATCACAATGTTCCATGACCGTGTCATCACAATGCTCCATGGCCCTTTTCATCCCAATGCTCCAGAATTCTTGTCATCACAATGTTCCATGACCGTGTCATCACAATGCTCCATGGCCCTTGTCATCACAATGCTCCAGAATTCTTGTCATCACAAAGTTCCATGACCGTGTCATCACAATGCACCATGGCCCTTGTCATCACAATGCTCCAGAATTCTTGTCATCACAATGTTCCATGACCGTGTCATCACAATGCTCCATGGCCCTTGTCATCACAATGCTCCAGAATTCTTGTCATCACAATGTTCCATGACCGTGTCATCACAATGCTCCATGGCCCTTGTCATCACAATGCTCCAGAATTCTTGTCATCACAATGTTCCATGACCGTGTCATCACAATGCTCCATGGCCCTTGTAATCACAATGCTCCAGAATTCTTGTCATCACAATGTTCCATGACCATGTCATCACAATGCTCCATTGCCCTTGTCATCACAATTCTCCAGAATTCTTGTCATCACAATGTTCCATGACCGTGTCATTAAAATGCTCCAGAATTCTTGTCATCACAATGTTCCATGACCGTGTCATCACAATGCTCCAGAATTCTTGTCATCACAATGTTCCATGACCGTGTCATCACAATGCTCCATGGCCCTTGTCATCACAATGCTCCAGAATTCTTGTCATCACAATGTTCCATGACCGTGTCATCACAATGCTCTATATAATTTTTCATGACAATTCTAAATGACCACTTTAATCACTTTGCTTGCTGACCATTTTCATCACATTTGTCTATTTTCATTACAATTTCCCATGACCCCCTTCTTCACAATGCTCCATGATGCCTATCATCAGAATGTTCAATGGCTTTTGTTATCACAATGCTCCAGGACCAGTTTCATCACAATACTCCATCCCCCTTCTCATCACGGTGCACAATGAAAAGTTTCATTACAATGCTCCATGACAAATGTCATCACAATGCTCTAGAATTCTTGTCATCACAATGTTCCATGACCATGTCATCACAATTCTCCATGGCCCTTGTCATCATATTGCTCCAGAATTCTTATCATCACAATGCTCCATGACACTTGTCATCACAATGCTCCATGGCCTTTGTCATCACAATGCTCCAGAATTCTTGTCATCACAATGTTCCATGACCGTGTCATCACAATGCTCCATGGCCCTTGTCATCACAATTCTCCAGAATTCTTGTCATCACAATGTTCCATGACCGTGTCATCACAATGCTCCATGGCCCTTGTCATCACAATGCTCCAGAATTCTTGTCATCACAAAGTTCCATGACCGTGTCATCACAATGCACCATGGCCCTTGTCATCACAATGCTCCAGAATTCTTGTCATCACAATGTTCCATGACCGTGTCATCACAATGCTCCATGGCCCTTGTCATCACAATGCTCCAGAATTCTTGTCATCACAATGTTCCATGACCGTGTCATCACAATGCTCCATGGCCCTTGTAATCACAATGCTCCAGAATTCTTGTCATCACAATGTTCCATGACCGTGTCATCACAATGCTCCATGGCCCTTGTCATCACAATGTTCCATGACCGTGTCATCACAATGCTCCATAATTCTTGTCATCACAATGTTCCATGACCGTGTCACCACAATGCTCCACAATTCTTGTCATCACAATGTTCCATGACCGTGTCATCACAATGCTACATGACACTGGTCATCACAGTTCTCCATGACCTTTGCCATCACAGTGCTCTATATAGTTTTTCATGACAATTCTAAATGACCACTTTAATCAATTTGCTTGCTGACCATTTTCATCACATTTCTCTATTGTCATTACAATTCCCCATGACCCCTTTCTTCACAATGCTCCATGATGCCTGTCATCACAATGCTCAATGGCTTTTGTTATCACAATGCTCCAGGACCAGTTTCATCACAATACTCCATCCCCCTTGTCATCATGGTGCACAATGAAACCTCTCATTACAATGCTCCGTGACACTTGTCATCACAATGCTCCATGGCCCTTGTCATCACAATGCTACAGAATTCTTGTCATCACCATGTTCCATGACCATGTTATCACAATTCTCCATGGCCCTTCGCATCACAATGCTCCAGAATTCTTGTCATCACAATGTTCCATGACCGTGTCATCACAATGATCCATGGCCCTTTTCATCACAATGCTCCAGATTGCTTGTCATCACAAAGTTCCATGACCGTGTCATCACAATGCACCATGGGCTTTGTCATCACCATGCTCCAGAATTCTTGTCATCACAATGTTCCATGACAGTGTCATCACAATGCTCCAGAATTCTTGTCATCACCATGTTCCTAGACAATGTCATCACAATTCTCCATGGCCCTTCTCATCACAGTGCTCCAGAATTCTTGTCATCACAATGTTCCATGACCGTGTCATCACAATGCTCCATGGCCCTTTTCATCACAATGCTCCAGATTGCTTGTCATCACAATGTTCCATGACCGTGTCATCACAATGCACCATGGCCCTTGTCATCACAATGCTCCATAATTCTTGTCATCACAATGTTCCATGACCGTGTCATTAAAATGCTCCAGAATTCTTGTCATCACAATGTTCCATGACCATGTCATCACAATGCTCCATTGCCCTTGTCATCACAATTCTCCAGAATTCTTGTCATCACAATGTTCCATGACCGTGTCATTAAAATGCTCCAGAATTCTTGTCATCACAATGTTCCATGACCGTGTCATCACAATGCTCCAGAATTCTTGTCATCACAATGTTCCATGACCGTGTCATCACAATGCTCCATGGCCCTTGTCATCACAATGCTCCAGAATTCTTGTCATCACAATGTTCCATGACCGTGTCATCACAATGCTCTATATAATTTTTCATGACAATTCTAAATGACCACTTTAATCACTTTGCTTGCTGACCATTTTCATCACATTTGTCTATTTTCATTACAATTTCCCATGACCCCCTTCTTCACAATGCTCCATGATGCCTATCATCAGAATGTTCAATGGCTTTTGTTATCACAATGCTCCAGGACCAGTTTCATCACAATACTCCATCCCCCTTCTCATCACGGTGCACAATGAAAAGTTTCATTACAATGCTCCATGACAAATGTCATCACAATGCTCTAGAATTCTTGTCATCACAATGTTCCATGACCATGTCATCACAATTCTCCATGGCCCTTGTCATCATATTGCTCCAGAATTCTTATCATCACAATGCTCCATGACACTTGTCATCACAATGCTCCATGGCCTTTGTCATCACAATGCTCCAGAATTCTTGTCATCACAATGTTCCATGACCGTGTCATCACAATGCTCCATGGCCCTTGTCATCACAATTCTCCAGAATTCTTGTCATCACAATGTTCCATGACCGTGTCATCACAATGCTCCATGGCCCTTGTCATCACAATGCTCCAGAATTCTTGTCATCACAAAGTTCCATGACCGTGTCATCACAATGCACCATGGCCCTTGTCATCACAATGCTCCAGAATTCTTGTCATCACAATGTTCCATGACCGTGTCATCACAATGCTCCATGGCCCTTGTCATCACAATGCTCCAGAATTCTTGTCATCACAATGTTCCATGACCGTGTCATCACAATGCTCCATGGCCCTTGTAATCACAATGCTCCAGAATTCTTGTCATCACAATGTTCCATGACCGTGTCATCACAATGCTCCATAATTCTTGTCATCACAATGTTCCATGACCGTGTCATCACAATGCTCCATAATTCTTGTCATCACAATGTTCCATGACCGTGTCACCACAATGCTCCACAATTCTTGTCATCACAATGTTCCATGACCGTGTCATCACAATGCTACATGACACTGGTCATCACAGTTCTCCATGACCTTTGCCATCACAATGCTCTATATAGTTTTTCATGACAATTCTAAATGACCACTTTAATCAATTTGCTTGCTGACCATTTTCATCACATTTCTCTATTGTCATTACAATTCCCCATGACCCCTTTCTTCACAATGCTCCATGATGCCTGTCATCACAATGCTCAATGGCTTTTGTTATCACAATGCTCCAGGACCAGTTTCATCACAATACTCCATCCCCCTTGTCATCATGGTGCACAATGAAACCTCTCATTACAATGCTCCGTGACACTTGTCATCACAATGCTCCATGGCCCTTGTCATCACAATGCTCCAGAATTCTTGTCATCACCATATTCCATGACCATGTCATCACAATTCTCCATGGCCCTTCGCATCACAATGCTCCAGAATTCTTGTCATCACAATGTTCCATGACCGTGTCATCACAATGATCCATGGCCCTTTTCATCACAATGCTCCATGACCGTGTCACCACAATGCTCCATGGCCCTTGTCATCACAATGCTCCAGAATTCTTGTCATCACAATGTTCCATGACCGTGTCATCACAATGCTCCATAATTCTTGTCATCACAATGTTCCATGACCGTGTCATCACAATGCTCCATAATTCTTGTCATCACAATGTTCCATGACCGTGTCACCACAATGCTCCATGGCCCTTGTCATCACAATGCTCCAGAATTCTTGTCATCACAATGTTCCATGACCGTGTCATCACAATGCTCCATGGCACTTGTCATCACAATTCTCCAGAATTCTTGTCATCACAATGTTCCATGACCGTGTCATCACAATGCTCCATGGCCCTTGTCATCACAATGCTCCAGAATTCTTGTCATCACAATGTTCCATGACCGTGTCATCACAATGCCCCATAATTCTTGTCATCAAAATGTTCCATGACCGTGTCATCACAATGCTCCAGAATTCTTGTCATCACAATGTTCCATGACCGTGTCATCACAATGCTGCATGGCCCTTGTCATCACAATGCTCCAGCATTCTTGTCATCACAATGTTCCATGACAGTGTCATCACAATGCTCCATGGCCCTGGTCATCACAATGCTTCAGATTGCTTGTCATCACAAAGTTCCATGACTGTGTCATCACAATGCACCATGGCCCTTGTCATCACAATGCTCCAGAATTCTTGTCATCACAATGTTCCATGACCGTGTCATCACAATGCTCCATGGCCCTTTTCATCCCAATGCTCCAGAATTCTTGTCATCACAATGTTCCATGACCGTGTCATCACAATGCTCCATGGCCCTTGTCATCACAATGCTCCAGAATTCTTGTCATCACAAAGTTCCATGACCGTGTCATCACAATGCACCATGGCCCTTGTCATCACAATGCTCCAGAATTCTTGTCATCACAATGTTCCATGACCGTGTCATCACAATGCTCCATGGCCCTTGTCATCACAATGCTCCAGAATTCTTGTCATCACAATGTTCCATGACCGTGTCATCACAATGCTCCATGGCCCTTGTCATCACAATGCTCCAGAATTCTTGTCATCACAATGTTCCATGACCGTGTCATCACAATGCTCCATGGCCCTTGTAATCACAATGCTCCAGAATTCTTGTCATCACAATGTTCCATGACCATGTCATCACAATGCTCCATTGCCCTTGTCATCACAATTCTCCAGAATTCTTGTCATCACAATGTTCCATGACCGTGTCATTAAAATGCTCCAGAATTCTTGTCATCACAATGTTCCATGACCGTGTCATCACAATGCTCCAGAATTCTTGTCATCACAATGTTCCATGACCGTGTCATCACAATGCTCCATGGCCCTTGTCATCACAATGCTCCAGAATTCTTGTCATCACAATGTTCCATGACCGTGTCATCACAATGCTCTATATAATTTTTCATGACAATTCTAAATGACCACTTTAATCACTTTGCTTGCTGACCATTTTCATCACATTTGTCTATTTTCATTACAATTTCCCATGACCCCCTTCTTCACAATGCTCCATGATGCCTATCATCAGAATGTTCAATGGCTTTTGTTATCACAATGCTCCAGGACCAGTTTCATCACAATACTCCATCCCCCTTCTCATCACGGTGCACAATGAAAAGTTTCATTACAATGCTCCATGACAAATGTCATCACAATGCTCTAGAATTCTTGTCATCACAATGTTCCATGACCATGTCATCACAATTCTCCATGGCCCTTGTCATCATATTGCTCCAGAATTCTTATCATCACAATGCTCCATGACACTTGTCATCACAATGCTCCATGGCCTTTGTCATCACAATGCTCCAGAATTCTTGTCATCACAATGTTCCATGACCGTGTCATCACAATGCTCCATGGCCCTTGTCATCACAATTCTCCAGAATTCTTGTCATCACAATGTTCCATGACCGTGTCATCACAATGCTCCATGGCCCTTGTCATCACAATGCTCCAGAATTCTTGTCATCACAAAGTTCCATGACCGTGTCATCACAATGCACCATGGCCCTTGTCATCACAATGCTCCAGAATTCTTGTCATCACAATGTTCCATGACCGTGTCATCACAATGCTCCATGGCCCTTGTCATCACAATGCTCCAGAATTCTTGTCATCACAATGTTCCATGACCGTGTCATCACAATGCTCCATGGCCCTTGTAATCACAATGCTCCAGAATTCTTGTCATCACAATGTTCCATGACCGTGTCATCACAATGCTCCATAATTCTTGTCATCACAATGTTCCATGACCGTGTCATCACAATGCTCCATAATTCTTGTCATCACAATGTTCCATGACCGTGTCACCACAATGCTCCACAATTCTTGTCATCACAATGTTCCATGACCGTGTCATCACAATGCTACATGACACTGGTCATCACAGTTCTCCATGACCTTTGCCATCACAATGCTCTATATAGTTTTTCATGACAATTCTAAATGACCACTTTAATCAATTTGCTTGCTGACCATTTTCATCACATTTCTCTATTGTCATTACAATTCCCCATGACCCCTTTCTTCACAATGCTCCATGATGCCTGTCATCACAATGCTCAATGGCTTTTGTTATCACAATGCTCCAGGACCAGTTTCATCACAATACTCCATCCCCCTTGTCATCATGGTGCACAATGAAACCTCTCATTACAATGCTCCGTGACACTTGTCATCACAATGCTCCATGGCCCTTGTCATCACAATGCTACAGAATTCTTGTCATCACCATGTTCCATGACCATGTTATCACAATTCTCCATGGCCCTTCGCATCACAATGCTCCAGAATTCTTGTCATCACAATGTTCCATGACCGTGTCATCACAATGATCCATGGCCCTTTTCATCACAATGCTCCAGATTGCTTGTCATCACAAAGTTCCATGACCGTGTCATCACAATGCACCATGGGCTTTGTCATCACCATGCTCCAGAATTCTTGTCATCACAATGTTCCATGACAGTGTCATCACAATGCTCCAGAATTCTTGTCATCACCATGTTCCTAGACAATGTCATCACAATTCTCCATGGCCCTTCTCATCACAATGCTCCAGAATTCTTGTCATCACAATGTTCCATGACCGTGTCATCACAATGCTCCATGGCCCTTTTCATCACAATGCTCCAGATTGCTTGTCATCACAATGTTCCATGACCGTGTCATCACAATGCACCATGGCCCTTGTCATCACAATGCTCCATAATTCTTGTCATCACAATGTTCCATGACCGTGTCATTAAAATGCTCCAGAATTCTTGTCATCACAATGTTCCATGACCATGTCATCACAATGCTCCATTGCCCTTGTCATCACAATTCTCCAGAATTCTTGTCATCACAATGTTCCATGACCGTGTCATTAAAATGCTCCAGAATTCTTGTCATCACAATGTTCCATGACCGTGTCATCACAATGCTCCAGAATTCTTGTCATCACAATGTTCCATGACCGTGTCATCACAATGCTCCATGGCCCTTGTCATCACAATGCTCCAGAATTCTTGTCATCACAATGTTCCATGACCGTGTCATCACAATGCTCTATATAATTTTTCATGACAATTCTAAATGACCACTTTAATCACTTTGCTTGCTGACCATTTTCATCACATTTGTCTATTTTCATTACAATTTCCCATGACCCCCTTCTTCACAATGCTCCATGATGCCTATCATCAGAATGTTCAATGGCTTTTGTTATCACAATGCTCCAGGACCAGTTTCATCACAATACTCCATCCCCCTTCTCATCACGGTGCACAATGAAAAGTTTCATTACAATGCTCCATGACAAATGTCATCACAATGCTCTAGAATTCTTGTCATCACAATGTTCCATGACCATGTCATCACAATTCTCCATGGCCCTTGTCATCATATTGCTCCAGAATTCTTATCATCACAATGCTCCATGACACTTGTCATCACAATGCTCCATGGCCTTTGTCATCACAATGCTCCAGAATTCTTGTCATCACAATGTTCCATGACCGTGTCATCACAATGCTCCATGGCCCTTGTCATCACAATTCTCCAGAATTCTTGTCATCACAATGTTCCATGACCGTGTCATCACAATGCTCCATGGCCCTTGTCATCACAATGCTCCAGAATTCTTGTCATCACAAAGTTCCATGACCGTGTCATCACAATGCACCATGGCCCTTGTCATCACAATGCTCCAGAATTCTTGTCATCACAATGTTCCATGACCGTGTCATCACAATGCTCCATGGCCCTTGTCATCACAATGCTCCAGAATTCTTGTCATCACAATGTTCCATGACCGTGTCATCACAATGCTCCATGGCCCTTGTAATCACAATGCTCCAGAATTCTTGTCATCACAATGTTCCATGACCGTGTCATCACAATGCTCCATAATTCTTGTCATCACAATGTTCCATGACCGTGTCATCACAATGCTCCATAATTCTTGTCATCACAATGTTCCATGACCGTGTCACCACAATGCTCCACAATTCTTGTCATCACAATGTTCCATGACCGTGTCATCACAATGCTACATGACACTGGTCATCACAGTTCTCCATGACCTTTGCCATCACAATGCTCTATATAGTTTTTCATGACAATTCTAAATGACCACTTTAATCAATTTGCTTGCTGACCATTTTCATCACATTTCTCTATTGTCATTACAATTCCCCATGACCCCTTTCTTCACAATGCTCCATGATGCCTGTCATCACAATGCTCAATGGCTTTTGTTATCACAATGCTCCAGGACCAGTTTCATCACAATACTCCATCCCCCTTGTCATCATGGTGCACAATGAAACCTCTCATTACAATGCTCCGTGACACTTGTCATCACAATGCTCCATGGCCCTTGTCATCACAATGCTCCAGAATTCTTGTCATCACCATATTCCATGACCATGTCATCACAATTCTCCATGGCCCTTCGCATCACAATGCTCCAGAATTCTTGTCATCACAATGTTCCATGACCGTGTCATCACAATGATCCATGGCCCTTTTCATCACAATGCTCCAGATTGCTTGTCATCACAAATTTCCATGACCGTGTCATCACAATGCACCATGGGCTTTGTCATCACCATGCTCCAGAATTCTTGTCATCACAATGTTCCATGACAGTGTCATCACAATGCTCCAGAATTCTTGTCATCACCATGTTCCTAGACAATGTCATCACAATTCTCCATGGCCCTTCTCATCACAATGCTCCAGAATTCTTGTCATCACAATGTTCCATGACCGTGTCATCACAATGCTCCATGGCCCTTTTCATCACAATGCTCCAGATTGCTTGTCATCCCAATGTTCCATGACCGTGTCATCACAATGCACCATGGCCCTTGTCATCACAATGCTCCATAATTCTTGTCATCACAATGTTCCATGACCGTGTCATTAAAATGCTCCAGAATTCTTGTCATCACAATGTTCCATGACCATGTCATCACAATGCTCCATTGCCCTTGTCATCACAATTCTCCAGAATTCTTGTCATCACAATGTTCCATGACCGTGTCATTAAAATGCTCCAGAATTCTTGTCATCACAATGTTCCATGACCGTGTCATCACAATGCTCCAGAATTCTTGTCATCACAATGTTCCATGACCGTGTCATCACAATGCTCCATGGCCCTTGTCATCACAATGCTCCAGAATTCTTGTCATCACAATGTTCCATGACCGTGTCATCACAATGCTCTATATAATTTTTCATGACAATTCTAAATGACCACTTTAATCACTTTGCTTGCTGACCATTTTCATCACATTTGTCTATTTTCATTACAATTTCCCATGACCCCCTTCTTCACAATGCTCCATGATGCCTATCATCAGAATGTTCAATGGCTTTTGTTATCACAATGCTCCAGGACCAGTTTCATCACAATACTCCATCCCCCTTCTCATCACGGTGCACAATGAAAAGTTTCATTACATTGCTCCATGACAAATGTCATCACAATGCTCTAGAATTCTTGTCATCACAATGTTCCATGACCATGTCATCACAATTCTCCATGGCCCTTGTCATCATATTGCTCCAGAATTCTTATCATCACAATGCTCCATGACACTTGTCATCACAATGCTCCATGGCCTTTGTCATCACAATGCTCCAGAATTCTTGTCATCACAATGTTCCATGACCGTGTCATCACAATGTCCATGGCCCTTGTCATCACAATTCTCCAGAATTCTTGTCATCACAATGTTCCATGACCGTGTCATCACAATGCTCCATGGCCCTTGTCATCACAATGCTCCAGAATTCTTGTCATCACAATGTTCCATGACCGTGTCATCACAATGCTCCATAATTCTTGTCATCACAATGTTCCATGACCGTGTCATCACAATGCTCCATAATTCTTGGCATCACAATGTTCCATGACCGTGTCACCACAATGCTCCACAATTCTTGTCATCACAATGTTCCATGACCGTGTCATCACAATGCTACATGACACTGGTCATCACAGTTCTCCATGACCTTTGCCATCACAATGCTCTATATAGTTTTTCATGACAATTCTAAATGACCACTTTAATCAATTTGCTTGCTGACCATTTTCATCACATTTCTCTATTGTCATTACAATTCCCCATGACCCCTTTTCTTCACAATGCGCCATGATGCCTGTCATCACAATGCTCAATGGCTTTTGTTATCACAATGCTCCAGGACCAGTTTCATCACAATACTCCATCCCCCTTGTCATCACGGTGCACAATGAAACCTCTCATTACAATGCTCCGTGACACTTGTCATCACAATGCTCCATGGCTCTTGTCATCACAATGCTCCAGAATTCTTGTCATCACCATGTTCCATGACCATGTCATCACAATTCTCCATGGCCCTTCGCATCACAATGCTCCAAAATTCTTGTCATCACAATGTTCCATGACCGTGTCATCACAATGCTCCATGGCCCTTTTCATCACAATGCTCCAGATTGCTTGTCATCACAAAGTTCCATGACCGTGTCATCACAATGCACCATGGCCTTTGTCATCACCATGCTCCAGAATACTTGTCATCACAATGTTCCATGACCGTGTCATCACAATGCTCCATGGCCCTTGTCATCACAATGCTAAAGAATTCTTGTCACCACAATGTTCCATGACCGTGTCGTCACAATGCTCCATGGCCCTTTTCATCACAATGCTCCAGAATTCTTGTCATCACCATGTTCCATGATCGTGTCATCACAATGCTCCATGGCCCTTGTCATCACAATGCTCCATAATTCTTGTCATCACAATGTTCCATGACCGTGTCATCACAATGCTCCATGGCCCTTTTCATCACAATGCTCCAGATTGCTTGACATCACAATGTTCCATGACCATGTCTTCACAATGCACCATGGCCCTTGTCATCACAATGCTCCATAATTCTTGTCATCACAATGTTCCATGACCGTGTCATTAAAATGCTCCAGAATTCTTGTCATCACAATGTTCCATGACCATGTCATCACAATGCTCCATGGCCCTTGTCATCACAATGCTCCAGAATTCTTGTCATCACAATGTTCCATGACCGTGTCATCACAAAGCTCCATGGCCCTTGTCATCACAATTCTCCAGAATTCTTTTCATCACAATGTTCCATGACCGTGTCATCACAATGCTCCATGGCCCTTGTCATCACAATGCTCCAGAATTCTTGTCATCACAATGTTCCATGACCGTGTCATCACAATGCTCCATAATTCTTGTCATCACAATGTTCCATGACCGTGTCACCACAATGCTCCACAATTCTTGTCATCACAATGTTCCATGACCGTGTCATCACAATGCTACATGACACTGGTCATCACAGTTCTCCATGACCTTTGCCATCACAATGCTCTATATAGTTTTTCATGACAATTCTAATTGACCACTTTAATCAATTTGCTTTCTGACCATTTTCATCACATTTCTCTATTGTCATTACAATTCCCCATGACCCCTTTCTTCACAATGCGCCATGATGCCTGTCATCACAGTGCTCAATGGCTTTTGTTATCACAATGCTCCAGGACCAGTTTCATCACAATACTCCATCCCCCTTGTCATCACGGTGCACAATGAAACCTCTCATTACAATGCTCCGTGACACTTGTCATCACAATGCTCCATGGCCCTTGTCATCACAATGCTCCAGAATTCTTGTCATCACCATGTTCCATGACCATGTCATCACAATTCTCCATGGCCCTTCGCATCACAATGCTCCAGAATTCTTGTCATCAAAATGTTCCATGACCGTGTCATCACAATGCTCCATGGCCCTTTTCATCACAATGCTCCAGATTGCTTTTCATCACAAAATTCCATAACCGTGTCATCACAATGCACCATGGCCTTTGTCATCACCATGCTCCAGAATTCTTGTCATCACAATGTTCCATGACCGTGTCATCACAATGCTCCAGAATTCTTGTCATCACAATGTTCCATGACCGTGTCATCACAATGCTCCATGGCCCTTGTCATCACAATGCTCCAGAATTCTTGTCATCACAATGTTCCATGACCGTGTCATCACAATGCTCTATATAATTTTTCATGACAATTCTAAATGACCACTTTAATCACTTTGCTTGCTGACCATTTTCATCACATTTGTCTATTTTCATTACAATTTCCCATGACCCCCTTCTTCACAATGCTCTATGATGCCTATCATCAGAATGTTCAATGGCTTTTGTTATCACAATGCTCCAGGACCAGTTTCATCACAATACTCCATCCCCCTTCTCATCACGGTGCACAATGAAAAGTTTCATTACAATGCTCCATGACAAATGTCATCACAATGCTCTAGAATTCTTGTCATCACAATGTTCCATGACCATGTCATCACAATTCTCCATGGCCCTTGTCATCATATTGCTCCAGAATTCTTATCATCACAATGCTCCATGACACTTGTCATCACAATTCTCCATGGCCTTTGTCATCACAATGCTCCAGAATTCTTGTCATCACAATGTTCCATGACCGTGTCATCACAATGCTCCATGGCCCTTGTCATCACAATTCTCCAGAATTCTTGTCATCACAATGTTCCATGACCGTGTCATCACAATGCTCCATGGCCCTTGTCATCACAATGCTCCAGAATTCTTGTCATCACAAAGTTCCATGACCGTGTCATCACAATGCACCATGGCCCTTGTCATCACAATGCTCCAGAATTCTTGTCATCACAATGTTCCATGACCGTGTCATCACAATGCTCCATGGCCCTTGTCATCACAATGCTCCAGAATTCTTGTCATCACAATGTTCCATGACCGTGTCATCACAATGCTCCATGGCCCTTGTAATCACAATGCTCCAGAATTCTTGTCATCACAATGTTCCATGACCGTGTCATCACAATGCTCCATAATTCTTGTCATCACAATGTTCCATGACCGTGTCATCACAATGCTCCATAATTCTTGTCATCACAATGTTCCATGACCGTGTCACCACAATGCTCCACAATTCTTGTCATCACAATGTTCCATGACCGTGTCATCACAATGCTACATGACACTGGTCATCACAGTTCTCCATGACCTTTGCCATCACAATGCTCTATATAGTTTTTCATGACAATTCTAAATGACCACTTTAATCAATTTGCTTGCTGACCATTTTCATCACATTTCTCTATTGTCATTACAATTCCCCATGACCCCTTTCTTCACAATGCTCCATGATGCCTGTCATCACAATGCTCAATGGCTTTTGTTATCACAATGCTCCAGGACCAGTTTCATCACAATACTCCATCCCCCTTGTCATCATGGTGCACAATGAAACCTCTCATTACAATGCTCCGTGACACTTGTCATCACAATGCTCCATGGCCCTTGTCATCACAATGCTCCAGAATTCTTGTCATCACCATGTTCCATGACCATGTCATCACAATTCTCCATGGCCCTTCGCATCACAATGCTCCAGAATTCTTGTCATCACAATGTTCCATGACCGTGTCATCACAATGATCCATGGCCCTTTTCATCACAATGCTCCAGATTGCTTGTCATCACAATGTTCCATGACCGTGTCATCACAATGCACCATGGGCTTTGTCATCACCATGCTCCAGAATTCTTGTCATCACAATGTTCCATGACAGTGTCATCACAATGCTCCAGAATTCTTGTCATCACCATGTTCCTAGACAATGTCATCGCAATTCTCCATGGCCCTTCTCATCACAATGCTCCAGAATTCTTGTCATCACAATGTTCCATGACCGTGTCATCACAATGCTCCATGGCCCTTTTCATCACAATGCTCCAGATTGCTTGTCATCACAATGTTCCATGACCGTGTCATCACAATGCACCATGGCCCTTGTCATCACAACGCTCCATAATTCTTGTCATCACAATGTTCCATGACCGTGTCATTAAAATGCTCCAGAATTCTTGTCATCACAATGTTCCATGACCATGTCATCACAATGCTCCATTGCCCTTGTCATCACAATTCTCCAGAATTCTTGTCATCACAATGTTCCATGACCGTGTCATTAAAATGCTCCAGAATTCTTGTCATCACAATGTTCCATGACCGTGTCATCACAATGCTCCAGAATTCTTGTCATCACAATGTTCCATGACCGTGTCATCACAATGCTCTATATAATTTTTCATGACAATTCTAAATGACCACTTTAATCACTTTGCTTGCTGACCATTTTCATCACATTTGTCTATTTTCATTACAATTTCCCATGACCCCCTTCTTCACAATGCTCCATGATGCCTATCATCAGAATGTTCAATGGCTTTTGTTATCACAATGCTCCAGGACCAGTTTCATCACAATACTCCATCCCCCTTCTCATCACGGTGCACAATGAAAAGTTTCATTACAATGCTCCATGACAAATGTCATCACAATGCTCTAGAATTCTTGTCATCACAATGTTCCATGACCATGTCATCACAATTCTCCATGGCCCTTGTCATCATATTGCTCCAGAATTCTTATCATCACAATGCTCCATGACACTTGTCATCACAATGCTCCATGGCCTTTGTCATCACAATGCTCCAGAATTCTTGTCATCACAATGTTCCATGACCGTGTCATCACAATGCTCCATGGCCCTTGTCATCACAATTCTCCAGAATTCTTGTCATCACAATGTTCCATGACCGTGTCATCACAATGCTCCATGGCCCTTGTCATCACAATGCTCCAGAATTCTTGTCATCACAAAGTTCCATGACCGTGTCATCACAATGCACCATGGCCCTTGTCATCACAATGCTCCAGAATTCTTGTCATCACAATGTTCCATGACCGTGTCATCACAATGCTCCATGGCCCTTGTCATCACAATGCTCCAGAATTCTTGTCATCACAATGTTCCATGACCGTGTCATCACAATGCTCCATGGCCCTTGTAATCACAATGCTCCAGAATTCTTGTCATCACAATGTTCCATGACCGTGTCATCACAATGCTCCATAATTCTTGTCATCACAATGTTCCATGACCGTGTCATCACAATGCTCCATAATTCTTGTCATCACAATGTTCCATGACCGTGTCACCACAATGCTCCACAATTCTTGTCATCACAATGTTCCATGACCGTGTCATCACAATGCTACATGACACTGGTCATCACAGTTCTCCATGACCTTTGCCATCACAATGCTCTATATAGTTTTTCATGACAATTCTAAATGACCACTTTTATCAATTTGCTTGCTGACCATTTTCATCACATTTCTCTATTGTCATTACAATTCCCCATGACCCCTTTCTTCACAATGCTCCATGATGCCTGTCATCACAATGCTCAATGGCTTTTGTTATCACAATGCTCCAGGACCAGTTTCATCACAATACTCCATCCCCCTTGTCATCATGGTGCACAATGAAACCTCTCATTACAATGCTCCGTGACACTTGTCATCACAATGCTCCATGGCCCTTGTCATCACAATGCTCCAGAATTCTTGTCATCACCATATTCCATGACCATGTCATCACAATTCTCCATGGCCCTTCGCATCACAATGCTCCAGAATTCTTGTCATCACAATGTTCCATGACCGTGTCATCACAATGCTCCATGGCCCTTTTCATCACAATGCTCCAGATTGCTTGTCATCACAATGTTCCATGACCGTGTCATCACAATGCACCATGGCCCTTGTCATCACAATGCTCCATAATTCTTGTCATCACAATGTTCCATGATCGTGTCATTAAAATGCTCCAGAATTCTTGTCATCACAATGTTCCATGACCGTGTCATCACAATGCTCCAGAATTCTTGTCATCACAATGTTCCATGACCGTGTCATCACAATGCTCCATGGCCCTTGTCATCACAATGCTCCAGAATTCTTGTCATCACAATGTTCCATGACCGTGTCATCACAATGCTCTATATAATTTTTCATGACAATTCTAAATGACCACTTTAATCACTTTGCTTGCTGACCATTTTCATCACATTTGTCTATTTTCATTACAATTTCCCATGACCCCCTTCTTCACAATGCTCCATGATGCCTATCATCAGAATGTTCAATGGCTTTTGTTATCACAATGCTCCAGGACCAGTTTCATCACAATACTCCATCCCCCTTCTCATCACGGTGCACAATGAAAAGTTTCATTACAATGCTCCATGACAAATGTCATCACAATGCTCTAGAATTCTTGTCATCACAATGTTCCATGACCATGTCATCACAATTCTCCATGGCCCTTGTCATCATATTGCTCCAGAATTCTTATCATCACAATGCTCCATGACACTTGTCATCACAATGCTCCATGGCCTTTGTCATCACAATGCTCCAGAATTCTTGTCATCACAATGTTCCATGACCGTGTCATCACAATGCTCCATGGCCCTTGTCATCACAATTCTCCAGAATTCTTGTCATCACAATGTTCCATGACCGTGTCATCACAATGCTCCATGGCCCTTGTCATCACAATGCTCCATAATTCTTGTCATCACAATGTTCCATGACCGTGTCACCACAATGCTCCACAATTCTTGTCATCACAATGTTCCATGACCGTGTCATCACAGTGCTACATGACACTGGTCATCACAGTTCTCCATGACCTTTGCCATCACAATGCTCTATATAGTTTTTCATGACAATTCTAAATGACCACTTTAATCAATTTGCTTGCTGACCATTTTCATCACATTTCTCTATTGTCATTACAATTCCCCATGACCCGTTTTCTTCACAATGCGCCATGATGCCTGTCATCACAATGCTCAATGGCTTTTGTTATCACAATGCTCCAGGACCAGTTTCATCACAATACTCCATCCCCCTTGTCATCACGGTGCACAATGAAACCTCTCATTACAATGCTCCGTGACACTTGTCATCACAATGCTCCATGGCTCTTGTCATCACAATGCTCCAGAATTCTTGTCATCACCATGTTCCATGACCATGTCATCACAATTCTCCATGGCCCTTCGCATCACAATGCTCCAAAATTCTTGTCATCACAATGTGCCATGACCGTGTCATCACAATGCTCCATGGCCCTTTTCATCACAATGCTCCAGATTGCTTGTCATCACAAAGTTCCATGACCGTGTCATCACAATGCACCATGGCCTTTGTCATCACCATGCTCCAGAATACTTGTCATCACAATGTTCCATGACCGTGTCATCACAATGCTCCATGGCCCTTGTCATCACAATGCTAAAGAATTCTTGTCACCACAATGTTCCATGACCGTGTCGTCACAATGCTCCATGGCCCTTTTCATCACAATGCTCCAGAATTCTTGTCATCACCATGTTCCATGATCGTGTCATCACAATGCTCCATGGCCCTTGTCATCACAATGCTCCATAATTCTTGTCATCACAATGTTCCATGACCGTGTCATCACAATGCTCCATGGCCCTTTTCATCACAATGCTCCAGATTGCTTGACATCACAATGTTCCATGACCATGTCTTCACAATGCACCATGGCCCTTGTCATCACAATGCTCCATAATTCTTGTCATCACAGTGTTCCATGACCGTGTCATCACAATGCTCCATAATTTTTGTCATCACAATGTTCCATGACCGTGTCATCACAATGCTCCAGAATTCTTGTCATCACAATGTTCCATGACCATGTCATCACAATGCTCCATGGCCCTTGTCATCACAATGCTCCAGAATTCTTGTCATCACAATGTTCCATGACCGTGTCATCACAAAGCTCCATGGCCCTTGTCATCACAATTCTCCAGAATTCTTTTCATCACAATGTTCCATGACCGTGTCATCACAATGCTCCATGGCCCTTGTCATCACAATGCTCCAGAATTCTTGTCAGCACAATGTTCCATGACCGTGTCATCACAATGCTCCATAATTCTTGTCATCACAATGTTCC
The DNA here is from genome assembly GCF_949987535.1 of Balaenoptera acutorostrata. NCBI lineage: Eukaryota > Metazoa > Chordata > Mammalia > Artiodactyla > Balaenopteridae > Balaenoptera > Balaenoptera acutorostrata. Next base: position 131,984 of record NW_026646264.1, read on the forward strand.
ATGACCGTGTCACCACAATGCTCCACAATTCTTGTCATCACAATGTTCCATGACCGTGTCATCACAATGCTACATGACACTGGTCATCACAGTTCTCCATGACCTTTGCCATCACAATGCTCTATATAGTTTTTCATGACAATTCTAATTGACCACTTTAATCAATTTGCTTTCTGACCATTTTCATCACATTTCTCTATTGTCATTACAATTCCCCATGACCCCTTTCTTCACAATGCGCCATGATGCCTGTCATCACAGTGCTCAATGGCTTTTGTTATCACAATGCTCCAGGACCAGTTTCATCACAATACTCCATCCCCCTTGTCATCACGGTGCACAATGAAACCTCTCATTACAATGCTCCGTGACACTTGTCATCACAATGCTCCATGGCCCTTGTCATCACAATGCTCCAGAATTCTTGTCATCACCATGTTCCATGACCATGTCATCACAATTCTCCATGGCCCTTCGCATCACAATGCTCCAGAATTCTTGTCATCAAAATGTTCCATGACCGTGTCATCACAATGCTCCATGGCCCTTTTCATCACAATGCTCCAGATTGCTTTTCATCACAAAATTCCATAACCGTGTCATCACAATGCACCATGGCCTTTGTCATCACCATGCTCCAGAATTCTTGTCATCACAATGTTCCATGACCGTGTCATCACAATGCTCCATGGCCCTTGTCATCACAATGCTCCAGATTGCTTGTCATCACAATGTTCCATGACCGTGTCTTCACAATGCACCATGGCCCTTGTCATCACAATGCTCCATAATTCTTGTCATCACAATGTTCCATGACCGTGTCATCACAATGCTCCATAATTCTTGTCATCACAATATTCTATGACCGTGTCACCAAAATGCTCCATGGCCCTTGTCATCACAATGTTCCAGAATTCTTGTCATCACAATGTTCCATAACCGTGTCATCACAATGCTCCATGGCCCTTGTCATCACAATTCTCCAGAATTCTTGTCATCACAATGTTCCATGACCGTGTCATCACAATGCTCCATGGCCCTTGTCATCACAATGCTCCAGAATTCTTGTCATCACAATGTTCCATGACCGTGTCATCACAATGCTCCAGAATTCTTGTCATCACAATGTTCCATGACCGTGTCATCACAATGCTCCAGAATTCTTGTCATCACAATGTTCCATGACCGTGTCATCACAATGCACCATGGCCTTTGTCATCACCATGCTCCAGAATACTTGTCATCACCATGTTCCATGATCGTGTCATCACAATGCTCCATGGCCCTTGTCATCACAATGCTCCATAATTCTTGTCATCACAATGTTCCATGACCGTGTCATCACAATGCTCCATGGCCCTTTTCATCACAATGCTCCAGATTGCTTGACATCACAATGTTCCATGACCATGTCTTCACAATGCACCATGGCCCTTGTCATCACAATGCTCCATAATTCTTGTCATCACAATGTTCCATGACCGTGTCATTAAAATGCTCCAGAATTCTTGTCATCACAATGTTCCATGACCATGTCATCACAATGCTCCATGGCCCTTGTCATCACAATGCTCCAGAATTCTTGTCATCACAATGTTCCATGACCGTGTCATCACAAAGCTCCATGGCCCTTGTCATCACAATTCTCCAGAATTCTTTTCATCACAATGTTCCATGACCGTGTCATCACAATGCTCCATGGCCCTTGTCATCACAATGCTCCAGAATTCTTGTCATCACAATGTTCCATGACCGTGTCATCACAATGCTCCATAATTCTTGTCATCACAATGTTCCATGACCGTGTCACCACAATGCTCCACAATTCTTGTCATCACAATGTTCCATGACCGTGTCATCACAATGCTACATGACACTGGTCATCACAGTTCTCCATGACCTTTGCCATCACAATGCTCTATATAGTTTTTCATGACAATTCTAATTGACCACTTTAATCAATTTGCTTTCTGACCATTTTCATCACATTTCTCTATTGTCATTACAATTCCCCATGACCCCTTTCTTCACAATGCGCCATGATGCCTGTCATCACAGTGCTCAATGGCTTTTGTTATCACAATGCTCCAGGACCAGTTTCATCACAATACTCCATCCCCCTTGTCATCACGGTGCACAATGAAACCTCTCATTACAATGCTCCGTGACACTTGTCATCACAATGCTCCATGGCCCTTGTCATCACAATGCTCCAGAATTCTTGTCATCACCATGTTCCATGACCATGTCATCACAATTCTCCATGGCCCTTCGCATCACAATGCTCCAGAATTCTTGTCATCAAAATGTTCCATGACCGTGTCATCACAATGCTCCATGGCCCTTTTCATCACAATGCTCCAGATTGCTTTTCATCACAAAATTCCATAACCGTGTCATCACAATGCACCATGGCCTTTGTCATCACCATGCTCCAGAATTCTTGTCATCACAATGTTCCATGACCGTGTCATCACAATGCTCCAGAATTCTTGTCATCACAATGTTCCATGACCGTGTCATCACAATGCTCCATGGCCCTTGTCATCACAATGCTCCAGAATTCTTGTCAGCACAATGTTCCATGACCGTGTCATCACAATGCTCTATATAATTTTTCATGACAATTCTAAATGACCACTTTAATCACTTTGCTTGCTGACCATTTTCATCACATTTGTCTATTTTCATTACAATTTCCCATGACCCCCTTCTTCACAATGCTCCATGATGCCTATCATCAGAATGTTCAATGGCTTTTGTTATCACAATGCTCCAGGACCAGTTTCATCACAATACTCCATCCCCCTTCTCATCACGGTGCACAATGAAAAGTTTCATTACAATGCTCCATGACAAATGTCATCACAATGCTCTAGAATTCTTGTCATCACAATGTTCCATGACCATGTCATCACAATTCTCCATGGCCCTTGTCATCATATTGCTCCAGAATTCTTATCATCACAATGCTCCATGACACTTGTCATCACAATTCTCCATGGCCTTTGTCATCACAATGCTCCAGAATTCTTGTCATCACAATGTTCCATGACCGTGTCATCACAATGCTCCATGGCCCTTGTCATCACAATTCTCCAGAATTCTTGTCATCACAATGTTCCATGACCGTGTCATCACAATGCTCCATGGCCCTTGTCATCACAATGCTCCAGAATTCTTGTCATCACAATGTTCCATGACCGTGTCATCACAATGCTCCATGGCCCTTGTCATCACAATGCTCCAGAATTCTTGTCATCACAATGTTCCATGACCGTGTCATCACAATGCTCCATGGCCCTTGTAATCACAATGCTCCAGAATTCTTGTCATCACAATGTTCCATGACCGTGTCATCACAATGCTCCATAATTCTTGTCATCACAATGTTCCATGACCGTGTCATCACAATGCTCCATAATTCTTGTCATCACAATGTTCCATGACCGTGTCACCACAATGCTCCACAATTCTTGTCATCACAATGTTCCATGACCGTGTCATCACAATGCTACATGACACTGGTCATCACAGTTCTCCATGACCTTTGCCATCACAATGCTCTATATAGTTTTTCATGACAATTCTAAATGACCACTTTAATCAATTTGCTTGCTGACCATTTTCATCACATTTCTCTATTGTCATTACAATTCCCCATGACCCCTTTCTTCACAATGCTCCATGATGCCTGTCATCACAATGCTCAATGGCTTTTGTTATCACAATGCTCCAGGACCAGTTTCATCACAATACTCCATCCCCCTTGTCATCATGGTGCACAATGAAACCTCTCATTACAATGCTCCGTGACACTTGTCATCACAATGCTCCATGGCCCTTGTCATCACAATGCTCCAGAATTCTTGTCATCACCATGTTCCATGACCATGTCATCACAATTCTCCATGGCCCTTCGCATCACAATGCTCCAGAATTCTTGTCATCACAATGTTCCATGACCGTGTCATCACAATGATCCATGGCCCTTTTCATCACAATGCTCCAGATTGCTTGTCATCACAATGTTCCATGACCGTGTCATCACAATGCACCATGGGCTTTGTCATCACCATGCTCCAGAATTCTTGTCATCACAATGTTCCATGACAGTGTCATCACAATGCTCCAGAATTCTTGTCATCACCATGTTCCTAGACAATGTCATCGCAATTCTCCATGGCCCTTCTCATCACAATGCTCCAGAATTCTTGTCATCACAATGTTCCATGACCGTGTCATCACAATGCTCCATGGCCCTTTTCATCACAATGCTCCAGATTGCTTGTCATCACAATGTTCCATGACCGTGTCATCACAATGCACCATGGCCCTTGTCATCACAACGCTCCATAATTCTTGTCATCACAATGTTCCATGACCGTGTCATTAAAATGCTCCAGAATTCTTGTCATCACAATGTTCCATGACCATGTCATCACAATGCTCCATTGCCCTTGTCATCACAATTCTCCAGAATTCTTGTCATCACAATGTTCCATGACCGTGTCATTAAAATGCTCCAGAATTCTTGTCATCACAATGTTCCATGACCGTGTCATCACAATGCTCCAGAATTCTTGTCATCACAATGTTCCATGACCGTGTCATCACAATGCTCTATATAATTTTTCATGACAATTCTAAATGACCACTTTAATCACTTTGCTTGCTGACCATTTTCATCACATTTGTCTATTTTCATTACAATTTCCCATGACCCCCTTCTTCACAATGCTCCATGATGCCTATCATCAGAATGTTCAATGGCTTTTGTTATCACAATGCTCCAGGACCAGTTTCATCACAATACTCCATCCCCCTTCTCATCACGGTGCACAATGAAAAGTTTCATTACAATGCTCCATGACAAATGTCATCACAATGCTCTAGAATTCTTGTCATCACAATGTTCCATGACCATGTCATCACAATTCTCCATGGCCCTTGTCATCATATTGCTCCAGAATTCTTATCATCACAATGCTCCATGACACTTGTCATCACAATGCTCCATGGCCTTTGTCATCACAATGCTCCAGAATTCTTGTCATCACAATGTTCCATGACCGTGTCATCACAATGCTCCATGGCCCTTGTCATCACAATTCTCCAGAATTCTTGTCATCACAATGTTCCATGACCGTGTCATCACAATGCTCCATGGCCCTTGTCATCACAATGCTCCAGAATTCTTGTCATCACAAAGTTCCATGACCGTGTCATCACAATGCACCATGGCCCTTGTCATCACAATGCTCCAGAATTCTTGTCATCACAATGTTCCATGACCGTGTCATCACAATGCTCCATGGCCCTTGTCATCACAATGCTCCAGAATTCTTGTCATCACAATGTTCCATGACCGTGTCATCACAATGCTCCATGGCCCTTGTAATCACAATGCTCCAGAATTCTTGTCATCACAATGTTCCATGACCGTGTCATCACAATGCTCCATAATTCTTGTCATCACAATGTTCCATGACCGTGTCATCACAATGCTCCATAATTCTTGTCATCACAATGTTCCATGACCGTGTCACCACAATGCTCCACAATTCTTGTCATCACAATGTTCCATGACCGTGTCATCACAATGCTACATGACACTGGTCATCACAGTTCTCCATGACCTTTGCCATCACAATGCTCTATATAGTTTTTCATGACAATTCTAAATGACCACTTTTATCAATTTGCTTGCTGACCATTTTCATCACATTTCTCTATTGTCATTACAATTCCCCATGACCCCTTTCTTCACAATGCTCCATGATGCCTGTCATCACAATGCTCAATGGCTTTTGTTATCACAATGCTCCAGGACCAGTTTCATCACAATACTCCATCCCCCTTGTCATCATGGTGCACAATGAAACCTCTCATTACAATGCTCCGTGACACTTGTCATCACAATGCTCCATGGCCCTTGTCATCACAATGCTCCAGAATTCTTGTCATCACCATATTCCATGACCATGTCATCACAATTCTCCATGGCCCTTCGCATCACAATGCTCCAGAATTCTTGTCATCACAATGTTCCATGACCGTGTCATCACAATGCTCCATGGCCCTTTTCATCACAATGCTCCAGATTGCTTGTCATCACAATGTTCCATGACCGTGTCATCACAATGCACCATGGCCCTTGTCATCACAATGCTCCATAATTCTTGTCATCACAATGTTCCATGACCGTGTCATTAAAATGCTCCAGAATTCTTGTCATCACAATGTTCCATGACCATGTCATCACAATGCTCCATTGCCCTTGTCATCACAATTCTCCAGAATTCTTGTCATCACAATGTTCCATGATCGTGTCATTAAAATGCTCCAGAATTCTTGTCATCACAATGTTCCATGACCGTGTCATCACAATGCTCCAGAATTCTTGTCATCACAATGTTCCATGACCGTGTCATCACAATGCTCCATGGCCCTTGTCATCACAATGCTCCAGAATTCTTGTCATCACAATGTTCCATGACCGTGTCATCACAATGCTCTATATAATTTTTCATGACAATTCTAAATGACCACTTTAATCACTTTGCTTGCTGACCATTTTCATCACATTTGTCTATTTTCATTACAATTTCCCATGACCCCCTTCTTCACAATGCTCCATGATGCCTATCATCAGAATGTTCAATGGCTTTTGTTATCACAATGCTCCAGGACCAGTTTCATCACAATACTCCATCCCCCTTCTCATCACGGTGCACAATGAAAAGTTTCATTACAATGCTCCATGACAAATGTCATCACAATGCTCTAGAATTCTTGTCATCACAATGTTCCATGACCATGTCATCACAATTCTCCATGGCCCTTGTCATCATATTGCTCCAGAATTCTTATCATCACAATGCTCCATGACACTTGTCATCACAATGCTCCATGGCCTTTGTCATCACAATGCTCCAGAATTCTTGTCATCACAATGTTCCATGACCGTGTCATCACAATGCTCCATGGCCCTTGTCATCACAATTCTCCAGAATTCTTGTCATCACAATGTTCCATGACCGTGTCATCACAATGCTCCATGGCCCTTGTCATCACAATGCTCCAGAATTCTTGTCATCACAATGTTCCATGACCGTGTCATCACAATGCTCCATAATTCTTGTCATCACAATGTTCCATGACCGTGTCATCACAATGCTCCATAATTCTTGGCATCACAATGTTCCATGACCGTGTCACCACAATGCTCCACAATTCTTGTCATCACAATGTTCCATGACCGTGTCATCACAATGCTACATGACACTGGTCATCACAGTTCTCCATGACCTTTGCCATCACAATGCTCTATATAGTTTTTCATGACAATTCTAAATGACCACTTTAATCAATTTGCTTGCTGACCATTTTCATCACATTTCTCTATTGTCATTACAATTCCCCATGACCCGTTTTCTTCACAATGCGCCATGATGCCTGTCATCACAATGCTCAATGGCTTTTGTTATCACAATGCTCCAGGACCAGTTTCATCACAATACTCCATCCCCCTTGTCATCACGGTGCACAATGAAACCTCTCATTACAATGCTCCGTGACACTTGTCATCACAATGCTCCATGGCTCTTGTCATCACAATGCTCCAGAATTCTTGTCATCACCATGTTCCATGACCATGTCATCACAATTCTCCATGGCCCTTCGCATCACAATGCTCCAAAATTCTTGTCATCACAATGTGCCATGACCGTGTCATCACAATGCTCCATGGCCCTTTTCATCACAATGCTCCAGATTGCTTGTCATCACAAAGTTCCATGACCGTGTCATCACAATGCACCATGGCCTTTGTCATCACCATGCTCCAGAATACTTGTCATCACAATGTTCCATGACCGTGTCATCACAATGCTCCATGGCCCTTGTCATCACAATGCTAAAGAATTCTTGTCACCACAATGTTCCATGACCGTGTCGTCACAATGCTCCATGGCCCTTTTCATCACAATGCTCCAGAATTCTTGTCATCACCATGTTCCATGATCGTGTCATCACAATGCTCCATGGCCCTTGTCATCACAATGCTCCATAATTCTTGTCATCACAATGTTCCATGACCGTGTCATCACAATGCTCCATGGCCCTTTTCATCACAATGCTCCAGATTGCTTGACATCACAATGTTCCATGACCATGTCTTCACAATGCACCATGGCCCTTGTCATCACAATGCTCCATAATTCTTGTCATCACAGTGTTCCATGACCGTGTCATCACAATGCTCCATAATTTTTGTCATCACAATGTTCCATGACCGTGTCATCACAATGCTCCAGAATTCTTGTCATCACAATGTTCCATGACCATGTCATCACAATGCTCCATGGCCCTTGTCATCACAATGCTCCAGAATTCTTGTCATCACAATGTTCCATGACCGTGTCATCACAAAGCTCCATGGCCCTTGTCATCACAATTCTCCAGAATTCTTTTCATCACAATGTTCCATGACCGTGTCATCACAATGCTCCATGGCCCTTGTCATCACAATGCTCCAGAATTCTTGTCAGCACAATGTTCCATGACCGTGTCATCACAATGCTCCATAATTCTTGTCATCACAATGTTCCATGACCGTGTCACCACAATGCTCCACAATTCTTGTCATCACAATGTTCCATGACCGTGTCATCACAATGCTACATGACACTGGTCATCACAGTTCTCCATGACCTTTGCCATCACAATGCTCTATATAGTTTTTCATGACAATTCTAATTGACCACTTTAATCAATTTGCTTTCTGACCATTTTCATCACATTTCTCTATTGTCATTACAATTCCCCATGACCCCTTTCTTCACAATGCGCCATGATGCCTGTCATCACAGTGCTCAATGGCTTTTGTTATCACAATGCTCCAGGACCAGTTTCATCACAATACTCCATCCCCCTTGTCATCACGGTGCACAATGAAACCTCTCATTACAATGCTCCGTGACACTTGTCATCACAATGCTCCATGGCCCTTGTCATCACAATGCTCCAGAATTCTTGTCATCACCATGTTCCATGACCATGTCATCACAATTCTCCATGGCCCTTCGCATCACAATGCTCCAGAATTCTTGTCATCAAAATGTTCCATGACCGTGTCATCACAATGCTCCATGGCCCTTTTCATCACAATGCTCCAGATTGCTTTTCATCACAAAATTCCATAACCGTGTCATCACAATGCACCATGGCCTTTGTCATCACCATGCTCCAGAATTCTTGTCATCACAATGTTCCATGACCGTGTCATCACAATGCTCCATGGCCCTTGTCATCACAATGCTCCAGATTGCTTGTCATCACAATGTTCCATGACCGTGTCTTCACAATGCACCATGGCCCTTGTCATCACAATGCTCCATAATTCTTGTCATCACAATGTTCCATGACCGTGTCATCACAATGCTCCATAATTCTTGTCATCACAATATTCTATGACCGTGTCACCACAATGCTCCATGGCCCTTGTCATCACAATGTTCCAGAATTCTTGTCATCACAATGTTCCATAACCGTGTCATCACAATGCTCCATGGCCCTTGTCATCACAATTCTCCAGAATTCTTGTCATCACAATGTTCCATGACCGTGTCATCACAATGCTCCATGGCCCTTGTCATCACAATGCTCCAGAATTCTTGTCATCACAATGTTCCATGACCGTGTCATCACAATGCTCCAGAATTCTTGTCATCACAATGTTCCATGACCGTGTCATCACAATGCTCCATAATTCTTGTCATCACAATGTTCCATGACCGTGTCACCACAATGCTCCACAATTCTTGTCATCACAATGTTCCATGACCGTGTCATCACAATGCTACATGACACTGGTCATCACAGTTCTCCATGACCTTTGCCAACACAATGCTCTATATAGTTTTTCATGACAATTCTAAATGACCACTTTAATCAATTTGCTTGCTGACCATTTTCATCACATTTCTCTATTGTCATTACAATTCCCCATGACCCCTTTCTTCACAATGCTCCATGATGCCTGTCATCACAATGCTCAATGGCTTTTGTTATCACAATGCTCCAGGACCAGTTTCATCACAATACTCCATCCCCCTTGTCATCATGGTGCACAATGAAACCTCTCATTACAATGCTCCGTGACACTTGTCATCACAATGCTCCATGGCCCTTGTCATCACAATGCTCCAGAATTCTTGTCATCACCATGTGCAAATGACCATGTCATCACAAATCTCCATGGCCCTTCGCATCACAATGCTCCAGAATTCTTGTCATCACAATGTTCCATGACCGTGTCATCACAATTCTCCATGGCCCTTTTCATCTCAATGCTCCAGATTGCTTGTCATCACAAAGTTCCATGACCGTGTCATCAAAATGCACCATGGGCTTTGTCATCACCATGCTCCAGAACTCTTGTCATCACAATGTTCCATGACCGTGTCATCACAATGCTCCAGAATTCTTGTCATCACCATGATCCATGACAATGTCATCACAATTCTCCATGGCCCTTCTCATAACAATGCTCCAGAATACTTGTCATCACAATGTTCCATGACCGTGTCATCACAATGCTCCATGGCCCTTGTCATCACAATGCTCCAGAATTCTTTTCATCACAATGTTCCATTACCGTGTCATCACAATGCTCCATGGCCCTTGTCATCACAATGCTCCAGATTTCTTGTCATCACAATGTTCCATGAACGTGTCATCACAATGCCCCATAATTCTTGTCATCAAAATGTTCCATGACCGTGTCATCACAATGCTCCAGAATTCTTGTCATCACAATGTTCCATGACCGTGTCATCACAATGCTGCATGGCCCTTGTCATCACAATGCTCCAGCATTCTTGTCATCACAATGTTCCATGACAGTGTCATCACAATGCTCCATGGCCCTGGTCATCACAATGCTTCAGATTGCTTGTCATCACAAAGTTCCATGACTGTGTCATCACAATGCACCATGGCCCTTGTCATCACAATGCTCCAGAATTCTTGTCATCACAATGTTCCATGACCGTGTCATCACAATGCTCCATGGCCCTTTTCATCCCAATGCTCCAGAATTCTTGTCATCACAATGTTCCATGACCGTGTCATCACAATGCTCCATGGCCCTTGTCATCACAATGCTCCAGAATTCTTGTCATCACAAAGTTCCATAACCGTGTCATCACAATGCACCATGGCCCTTGTCATCACAATGCTCCAGAATTCTTGTCATCACAATGTTCCATGACCGTGTCATCACAATGCTCCATGGCCCTTGTCATCACAATGCTCCAGAATTCTTGTCATCACAATGTTCCATGACCGTGTCATCACAATGCTCCATGGCCCTTGTCATCACAATGCTCCAGAATTCTTGTCATCACAATGTTCCATGACCGTGTCATCACAATGCTCCATAATTCTTGTCATCACAATGTTCCATGACCGTGTCATCACAATGCTTCATAATTCTTGTCATCACAATGCACCATGGCCTTTGTCATCACCATGCTCCAGAATACTTGTCATCACAATGTTCCATGACCGTGTCATCACAATGCTCCATGGCCCTTGTCATCACAATGCTAAAGAATTCTTCTCACCACAATGTTCCATGACCGTGTCGTCACAATGCTCCATGTCCCTTTTCATCACAATGCTCCAGAATTCTTGTCATCACCATGTTCCATGATCGTGTCATCACAATGCTCCATGGCCCTTGTCATCACAATGCTCCATAATTCTTGTCATCACAATGTTCCATGACCGTGTCATCACAATGCTCCATGGCCCTTTTCATCACAATGCTCCAGATTGCTTGTCATCACAATGTTCCATGACCATGTCTTCACAATGCACCATGGCCCTTGTCATCACAATGCTCCATAATTCTTGTCATCACAATGTTCCATGACCGTGTCATTAAAATGCTCCAGAATTCTTGTCATCACAATGTTCCATGACCATGTCATCACAATGCTCCATGGCCCTTGTCATCACAATGCTCCAGAATTCTTGTCATCACAATGTTCCATGACCGTGTCATCACAAAGCTCCATGGCCCTTGTCATCACAATTCTCCAGAATTCTTTTCATCACAATGTTCCATGACCGTGTCATCACAATGCTCCATGGCCCTTGTCATCACAATGCTCCAGAATTCTTGTCATCACAATGTTCCATGACCGTGTCATCACAATGCTCCATAATTCTTGTCATCACAATGTTCCATGACCGTGTCACCACAATGCTCCACAATTCTTGTCATCACAATGTTCCATGACCGTGTCATCACAATGCTACATGACACTGGTCATCACAGTTCTCCATGACCTTTGCCATCACAATGCTCTATATAGTTTTTCATGACAATTCTAATTGACCACTTTAATCAATTTGCTTTCTGACCATTTTCATCACATTTCTCTATTGTCATTACAATTCCCCATGACCCCTTTCTTCACAATGCGCCATGATGCCTGTCATCACAGTGCTCAATGGCTTTTGTTATCACAATGCTCCAGGACCAGTTTCATCACAATACTCCATCCCCCTTGTCATCACGGTGCACAATGAAACCTCTCATTACAATGCTCCGTGACACTTGTCATCACAATGCTCCATGGCCCTTGTCATCACAATGCTCCAGAATTCTTGTCATCACCATGTTCCATGACCATGTCATCACAATTCTCCATGGCCCTTCGCATCACAATGCTCCAGAATTCTTGTCATCAAAATGTTCCATGACCGTGTCATCACAATGCTCCATGGCTCTTTTCATCACAATGCTCCAGATTGCTTTTCATCACAAAGTTCCATAACCGTGTCATCACAATGCACCATGGCCTTTGTCATCACCATGTTCCAGAATTCTTGTCATCACAATGTTCCATGACCGTGTCATCACAATGCTCCAGCATTCTTGTCATCACAATGTTCCATGACAGTGTCATCACAATGCTCCATGGCCCTGGTCATCACAATGCTTCAGATTGCTTGTCATCACAAAGTTCCATGACTGTGTCATCACAATGCACTATGGCCCTTGTCATCACAATGCTCCAGAATTCTTGTCATCACAATGTTCCATGACCGTGTCATCACAATGCTCCATGGCACTTTTCATCCCAATGCTCCAGAATTCTTGTCATCACAATGTTCCATGACCGTGTCATCACAATGCTCCATGGCCCTTGTCATCACAATGCTCCAGAATTCTTGTCATCACAAAGTTCCATGACCGTGTCATCACAATGCACCATGGCCCTTGTCATCACAATGCTCCAGAATTCTTGTCATCACAATGTTCCATGACCGTGTCATCACAATGCTCCATGGCCCTTGTCATCACAATGCTCCAGAATTCTTGTCATCACAATGTTCCATGACCGTGTCATCACAAAGCTCCATGGCCCTTGTCATCACAATGCTCCAGAATTCTTGTCATCACAATGTTCCATGACCGTGTCATCACAATGCTTCGTGGCCCTTGTCATCACAATGCTCCAGAATTCTTGTCATCACAGTGTTCCATGACCGTGTCATCACAATGCTCCAGAATTCTTGTCATCACAATGTTCCATGACCGTGTCATCACAATGCTCCATGGCCCTTGTCATCACAATGCTCCAGAATTCTTGTCATCACAATGTTCCATGACCGTGTCATCTCAATGCACCATGGCCCTTGTCATCACAATGCTCCATAATTCTTGTCATCACAATGTTCCATGACCGTGTCATCACAATGCTCTATATAATTTTTCATGACAATTCTAAATGACCACTTTAACCACTTTGCTTGCTGACCATTTTCATCACATTTGTCTATTGTCATTACAATTTCCCATGACCCCCTTCTTCACAATGCTCCATGATGCCTATCATCAGAATGCTCAATGGCTATTTTATCACAATGCTCCAGGACCAGTTTCATCACAATACTCCATCCCCCTTCTCATCACGGTGCACAATGAAAAGTTTCATTACAATGCTCCATGACAAATGTCATCACAATGCTCTAGAATTCTTGTTATCACAATGTTCCATGACCATGTCATCACAATTCTCCATGGCCCTTGTCATCATATTGCTCCAGAATTCTTATCATCACAATGCTCCATGACACTTGTCATCACAATGCTCCAGAATTCTTGTCATCACAATGTTCCATGACCGTGTCATCACAATGCTCCATGGCACTTTTCATCCCAATGCTCCAGAATTCTTGTCATCACAATGTTCCATGACCGTGTCATCACAATGCTCCATGGCCCTTGTCATCACAATGCTCCAGAATTCTTGTCATCACAAAGTTCCATGACCGTGTCATCACAATGCACCATGGCCCTTGTCATCACAATGCTCCAGAATTCTTGTCATCACAATGTTCCATGACCGTGTCATCACAATGCTCCATGGCCCTTGTCATCACAATGCTCCAGAATTCTTGTCATCACAATGTTCCATGACCGTGTCATCACAAAGCTCCATGGCCCTTGTCATCACAATGCTCCAGAATTCTTGTCATCACAATGTTCCATGACCGTGTCATCACAATGCTTCGTGGCCCTTGTCATCACAATGCTCCAGAATTCTTGTCATCACAATGTTCCATGACCGTGTCATCACAATGCACCATGGCCCTTGTCATCACAATGCTCCATAATTCTTGTCATCACAATGTTCCATGACCGTGTCATCACAATGCTCTATATAATTTTTCATGACAATTCTAAATGACCACTTTAATCACTTTGCTTGCTGACCATTTTCATCACATTTGTCTATTGTCATTACAATTTCCCATGACCCCCTTCTTCACAATGCTCCATGATGCCTATCATCAGAATGCTCAATGGCTATTTTATCACAATGCTCCAGGACCAGTTTCATCACAATACTCCATCCCCCTTCTCATCACAGTGCACAATGAAAAGTTTCATTACAATGCTCCATGACAAATGTCATCACAATGCTCTAGAATTCTTGTTATCACAATGTTCCATGACCATGTCATCACAATTCTCCATGGCCCTTGTCATCATATTGCTCCAGAATTCTTATCATCACAATGCTCCATGACACTTGTCATCACAATGCTCCATGGCCGTTGTCATCACAATTCTCCAGAATTCTTGTCATCACAATGTTCCATGACCGTGTCATCACAATGCTCCATGGCCCTTGTCATCACAATGCTCCAGAATTCTTGTCATCACAATGTTCCATGACTGTGTCATCACAATGCTCCATAATTCTTGTCATCACAATGTTCCATGACCGTGTCATCACAATGCTCCACAATTCTTGTCATCACAATGTTCCATGACCGTGTCACCACAATGCTCCACAATTCTTGTCATCACAATGTTCCATGACCGTGTCATCACAATGCTACATGACACTGGTCATCACAGTTCTCCATGACCTTTGCCATCACAATGCTCTATATAGTTTTTCATGACAATTCTAAATGACCACTTTAATCAATTTGCTTGCTGACCATTTTCATCACATTTCTCTATTGTCATTACAATTCCCCATGACCCCTTTTCTTCACAATGCGCCATGATGCCTGTCATCACAATGCTCAATGGCTTTTGTTATCACAATGCTCCAGGACCAGTTTCATCACAATACTCCATCCCCCTTGTCATCACGGTGCACAATGAAACCTCTCATTACAATGCTCCGTGACACTTGTCATCACAATGCTCCATGGCCCTTGTCATCACAATGCTCCAGAATTCTTGTCATCACCATGTTCCATGACCATGTCATCACAATTCTCCATGGCCCTTCGCATCACAATGCTCCAGAATTCTTGTCATCAAAATGTTCCATGACCGTGTCATCACAATGCTCCATGGCCCTTTTCATCACAATGCTCCAGATTGCTTTTCATCACAAAGTTCCATAACCGTGTCATCACAATGCACCATGGCCTTTGTCATCACCATGCTCCAGAATTCTTGTCATCACAATGTTCCATGACCGTGTCATCACAATGCTCCATGGCCCTTGTCATCACAATGCTCCAGATTGCTTGTCATCACAATGTTCCATGACCGTGTCTTCACAATGCACCATGGCCCTTGTCATCACAATGCTCCATAATTCTTGTCATCACAATGTTCCATGACCGTGTCATCACAATGCTCCATAATTCTTGTCATCACAATATTCTATGACCGTGTCACCACAATGCTCCATGGCCCTTGTCATCACAATGTTCCAGAATTCTTGTCATCACAATGTTCCATAACCGTGTCATCACAATGCTCCATGGCCCTTGTCATCACAATTCTCCAGAATTCTTGTCATCACAATGTTCCATGACCGTGTCATCACAATGCTCCATGGCCCTTGTCATCACAATGCTCCAGAATTCTTGTCATCACAATGTTCCATGACCGTGTCATCACAATGCTCCAGAATTCTTGTCATCACAATGTTCCATGACCGTGTCATCACAATGCTCCATAATTCTTGTCATCACAATGTTCCATGACCGTGTCACCACAATGCTCCACAATTCTTGTCATCACAATGTTCCATGACCGTGTCATCACAATGCTACATGACACTGGTCATCACAGTTCTCCATGACCTTTGCCAACACAATGCTCTATATAGTTTTTCATGACAATTCTAAATGACCACTTTAATCAATTTGCTTGCTGACCATTTTCATCACATTTCTCTATTGTCATTACAATTCCCCATGACCCCTTTCTTCACAATGCTCCATGATGCCTGTCATCACAATGCTCAATGGCTTTTGTTATCACAATGCTCCAGGACCAGTTTCATCACAATACTCCATCCCCCTTGTCATCATGGTGCACAATGAAACCTCTCATTACAATGCTCCGTGACACTTGTCATCACAATGCTCCATGGCCCTTGTCATCACAATGCTCCAGAATTCTTGTCATCACCATGTGCAAATGACCATGTCATCACAAATCTCCATGGCCCTTCGCATCACAATGCTCCAGAATTCTTGTCATCACAATGTTCCATGACCGTGTCATCACAATGCTCCATGGCCCTTTTCATCTCAATGCTCCAGATTGCTTGTCATCACAAAGTTCCATGACCGTGTCATCACAATGCACCATGGGCTTTGTCATCACCATGCTCCAGAACTCTTGTCATCACAATGTTCCATGACCGTGTCATCACAATGCTCCAGAATTCTTGTCATCACCATGATCCATGACAATGTCATCACAATTCTCCATGGCCCTTCTCATAACAATGCTCCAGAATACTTGTCATCACAATGTTCCATGACCGTGTCATCACAATGCTCCATGGCCCTTGTCATCACAATGCTCCAGAATTCTTTTCATCACAATGTTCCATTACCGTGTCATCACAATGCTCCATGGCCCTTGTCATCACAATGCTCCAGATTTCTTGTCATCACAATGTTCCATGAACGTGTCATCACAATGCCCCATAATTCTTGTCATCAAAATGTTCCATGACCGTGTCATCACAATGCTCCAGAATTCTTGTCATCACAATGTTCCATGACCGTGTCATCACAATGCTGCATGGCCCTTGTCATCACAATGCTCCAGCATTCTTGTCATCACAATGTTCCATGACAGTGTCATCACAATGCTCCATGGCCCTGGTCATCACAATGCTTCCGATTGCTTGTCATCACAAAGTTCCATGACTGTGTCATCACAATGCACCATGGCCCTTGTCATCACAATGCTCCAGAATTCTTGTCATCACAATGTTCCATGACCGTGTCATCACAATGCTCCATGGCCCTTTTCATCCCAATGCTCCAGAATTCTTGTCATCACAATGTTCCATGACCGTGTCATCACAATGCTCCATGGCCCTTGTCATCACAATGCTCCAGAATTCTTGTCATCACAAAGTTCCATAACCGTGTCATCACAATGCACCATGGCCCTTGTCATCACAATGCTCCAGAATTCTTGTCATCACAATGTTCCATGACCGTGTCATCACAATGCTCCATGGCCCTTGTCATCACAATGCTCCAGAATTCTTGTCATCACAATGTTCCATGACCGTGTCATCACAATGCTCCATGGCCCTTGTCATCACAATGCTCCAGAATTCTTGTCATCACAATGTTCCATGACCGTGTCATCACAATGCTCCATAATTCTTGTCATCACAATGTTCCATGACCGTGTCATCACAATGCTTCATAATTCTTGTCATCACAATGCACCATGGCCTTTGTCATCACCATGCTCCAGAATACTTGTCATCACAATGTTCCATGACCGTGTCATCACAATGCTCCATGGCCCTTGTCATCACAATGCTAAAGAATTCTTCTCACCACAATGTTCCATGACCGTGTCGTCACAATGCTCCATGTCCCTTTTCATCACAATGCTCCAGAATTCTTGTCATCACCATGTTCCATGATCGTGTCATCACAATGCTCCATGGCCCTTGTCATCACAATGCTCCATAATTCTTGTCATCACAATGTTCCATGACCGTGTCATTAAAATGCTCCAGAATTCTTTTCATCACAATGTTCCATGACCATGTCATCACAATGCTCCATGGCCCTTGTCATCACAATGCTCCAGAATTCTTGTCATCACAATGTTCCATGACCGTGTCATCACAAAGCTCCATGGCCCTTGTCATCACAATTCTCCAGAATTCTTTTCATCACAATGTTCCATGACCGTGTCATCACAATGCTCCATGGCCCTTGTCATCACAATGCTCCAGAATTCTTGTCATCACAATGTTCCATGACCGTGTCATCACAATGCTCCATAATTCTTGTCATCACAATGTTCCATGACCGTGTCACCACAATGCTCCACAATTCTTGTCATCACAATGTTCCATGACCGTGTCATCACAATGCTACATGACACTGGTCATCACAGTTCTCCATGACCTTTGCCATCACAATGCTCTATATAGTTTTTCATGACAATTCTAATTGACCACTTTAATCAATTTGCTTTCTGACCATTTTCATCACATTTCTCTATTGTCATTACAATTCCCCATGACCCCTTTCTTCACAATGCGCCATGATGCCTGTCATCACAGTGCTCAATGGCTTTTGTTATCACAATGCTCCAGGACCAGTTTCATCACAATACTCCATCCCCCTTGTCATCACGGTGCACAATGAAACCTCTCATTACAATGCTCCGTGACACTTGTCATCACAATGCTCCATGGCCCTTGTCATCACAATGCTCCAGAATTCTTGTCATCACCATGTTCCATGACCATGTCATCACAATTCTCCATGGCCCTTCGCATCACAATGCTCCAGAATTCTTGTCATCAAAATGTTCCATGACCGTGTCATCACAATGCTCCATGGCTCTTTTCATCACAATGCTCCAGATTGCTTTTCATCACAAAGTTCCATAACCGTGTCATCACAATGCACCATGGCCTTTGTCATCACCATGTTCCAGAATTCTTGTCATCACAATGTTCCATGACCGTGTCATCACAATGCTCCAGCATTCTTGTCATCACAATGTTCCATGACAGTGTCATCACAATGCTCCATGGCCCTGGTCATCACAATGCTTCAGATTGCTTGTCATCACAAAGTTCCATGACTGTGTCATCACAATGCACTATGGCCCTTGTCATCACAATGCTCCAGAATTCTTGTCATCACAATGTTCCATGACCGTGTCATCACAATGCTCCATGGCACTTTTCATCCCAATGCTCCAGAATTCTTGTCATCACAATGTTCCATGACCGTGTCATCACAATGCTCCATGGCCCTTGTCATCACAATGCTCCAGAATTCTTGTCATCACAAAGTTCCATGACCGTGTCATCACAATGCACCATGGCCCTTGTCATCACAATGCTCCAGAATTCTTGTCATCACAATGTTCCATGACCGTGTCATCACAATGCTCCATGGCCCTTGTCATCACAATGCTCCAGAATTCTTGTCATCACAATGTTCCATGACCGTGTCAACACAAAGCTCCATGGCCCTTGTCATCACAATGCTCCAGAATTCTTGTCATCACAATGTTCCATGACCGTGTCATCACAATGCTTCGTGGCCCTTGTCATCACAATGCTCCAGAATTCTTGTCATCACAATGTTCCATGACCGTGTCATCACAATGCACCATGGCCCTTGTCATCACAATGCTCCATAATTCTTGTCATCACAATGTTCCATGACCGTGTCATCACAATGCTCTATATAATTTTTCATGACAATTCTAAATGACCACTTTAATCACTTTGCTTGCTGACCATTTTCATCACATTTGTCTATTGTCATTACAATTTCCCATGACCCCCTTCTTCACAATGCTCCATGATGCCTATCATCAGAATGCTCAATGGCTATTTTATCACAATGCTCCAGGACCAGTTTCATCACAATACTCCATCCCCCTTCTCATCACGGTGCACAATGAAAAGTTTCATTACAATGCTCCATGACAAATGTCATCACAATGCTCTAGAATTCTTGTTATCACAATGTTCCATGACCATGTCATCACAATTCTCCATGGCCCTTGTCATCATATTGCTCCAGAATTCTTATCATCACAATGCTCCATGACACTTGTCATCACAATGCTCCATGGCCGTTGTCATCACAATTCTCCAGAATTCTTGTCATCACAATGTTCCATGACCGTGTCATCACAATGCTCCATGGCCCTTGTCATCACAATGCTCCACAATTCTTGTCATCACAATGTTCCATGACCGTGTCACCACAATGCTCCACAATTCTTGTCATCACAATGTTCCATGACCGTGTCATCACAATGCTACATGACACTGGTCATCACAGTTCTCCATGACCTTTGACATCACAATGCTCTATATAGTTTTTCATGACAATTCTAAATGACCACTTTAATCAATTTGCTTGCTGACCATTTTCATCACATTTCTCTATTGTCATTACAATTCCCCATGACACCTTTTCTTCACAATGCGCCATGATGCCTGTCATCACAATGCTCAATGGCTTTTGTTATCACAATGCTCCAGGACCAGTTTCATCACAATACTCCATCCCCCTTGTCATCACGGTGCACAATGAAACCTCTCATTACAATGCTCCGTGACACTTGTCATCACAATGCTCCATGGCCCTTGTCATCACAATGCTCCAGAATTCTTGTCATCACCATGTTCCATGACCATGTCATCACAATTCTCCATGGCCCTTCGCATCACAATGCTCCAGAATTCTTGTCATCAAAATGTTCCATGACCGTGTCATCACAATGCTCCATGGCCCTTTTCATCACAATGCTCCAGATTGCTTTTCATCACAAAGTTCCATAACCGTGTCATCACAATGCACCATGGCCTTTGTCATCACCATGCTCCAGAATTCTTGTCATCACAATGTTCCATGACCGTGTCATCACAATGCTCCATGGCCCTTGTCATCACAATGCTCCAGATTGCTTGTCATCACAATGTTCCATGACCGTGTCTTCACAATGCACCATGGCCCTTGTCATCACAATGCTCCATAATTCTTGTCATCACAATGTTCCATGACCGTGTCATCACAATGCTCCATAATTCTTGTCATCACAATATTCTATGACCGTGTCACCACAATGCTCCATGGCCCTTGTCATCACAATGTTCCAGAATTCTTGTCATCACAATGTTCCATAACCGTGTCATCACAATGCTCCATGGCCCTTGTCATCACAATTCTCCAGAATTCTTGTCATCACAATGTTCCATGACCGTGTCATCACAATGCTCCATGGCCCTTGTCATCACAATGCTCCAGAATTCTTGTCATCACAATGTTCCATGACCGTGTCATCACAATGCTCCAGAATTCTTGTCATCACAATGTTCCATGACCGTGTCATCACAATGCTCCATAATTCTTGTCATCACAATGTTCCATGACCGTGTCACCACAATGCTCCACAATTCTTGTCATCACAATGTTCCATGACCGTGTCATCACAATGCTACATGACACTGGTCATCACAGTTCTCCATGACCTTTGCCAACACAATGCTCTATATAGTTTTTCATGACAATTCTAAATGACCACTTTAATCAATTTGCTTGCTGACCATTTTCATCACATTTCTCTATTGTCATTACAATTCCCCATGACCCCTTTCTTCACAATGCTCCATGATGCCTGTCATCACAATGCTCAATGGCTTTTGTTATCACAATGCTCCAGGACCAGTTTCATCACAATACTCCATCCCCCTTGTCATCATGGTGCACAATGAAACCTCTCATTACAATGCTCCGTGACACTTGTCATCACAATGCTCCATGGCCCTTGTCATCACAATGCTCCAGAATTCTTGTCATCACCATGTTCCATGACCATGTCATCACAAATCTCCATGGCCCTTCGCATCACAATGCTCCAGAATTCTTGTCATCACAATGTTCCATGACCGTGTCATCACAATGCTCCATGGCCCTTTTCATCTCAATGCTCCAGATTGCTTGTCATCACAAAGTTCCATGACCGTGTCATCACAATGCACCATGGGCTTTGTCATCACCATGCTCCAGAACTCTTGTCATCACAATGTTCCATGACCGTGTCATCACAATGCTCCAGAATTCTTGTCATCACCATGTTCCATGACAATGTCATCACAATTCTCCATGGCCCTTCTCATAACAATGCTCCAGAATTCTTGTCATCACAATGTTCCATGACCGTGTCATCACAATGCTCCATGGCCCTTGTCATCACAATGCTCCAGAATTCTTTTCATCACAATGTTCCATGACCGTGTCATCACAATGCTCCATGGCCCTTGTCATCACAATGCTCCAGATTTCTTGTCATCACAATGTTCCATGACCGTGTCATCACAATGCCCCATAATTCTTGTCATCAAAATGTTCCATGACCGTGTCATCACAATGCTCCAGAATTCTTGTCATCACAATGTTCCATGACCGTGTCATCACAATGCTGCATGGCCCTTGTCATCACAATGCTCCAGCATTCTTGTCATCACAATGTTCCATGACAGTGTCATCACAATGCTCCATGGCCCTGGTCATCACAATGCTTCAGATTGCTTGTCATCACAAAGTTCCATGACTGTGTCATCACAATGCACCATGGCCCTTGTCATCACAATGCTCCAGAATTCTTGTCATCACAATGTTCCATGACCGTGTCATCACAATGCTCCATGGCCCTTTTCATCCCAATGCTCCAGAATTCTTGTCATCACAATGTTCCATGACCGTGTCATCACAATGCTCCATGGCCCTTGTCATCACAATGCTCCAGAATTCTTGTCATCACAAAGTTCCATAACCGTGTCATCACAATGCACCATGGCCCTTGTCATCACAATGCTCCAGAATTCTTGTCATCACAATGTTCCATGACCGTGTCATCACAATGCTCCATGGCCCTTGTCATCACAATGCTCCAGAATTCTTGTCATCACAATGTTCCATGACCGTGTCATCACAATGCTCCATGGCCCTTGTCATCACAATGCTCCAGAATTCTTGTCATCACAATGTTCCATGACCGTGTCATCACAATGCTCCATAATTCTTGTCATCACAATGTTCCATGACCGTGTCATCACAATGCTTCATAATTCTTGTCATCACAATGCACCATGGCCTTTGTCATCACCATGCTCCAGAATACTTGTCATCACAATGTTCCATGACCGTGTCATCACAATGCTCCATGGCCCTTGTCATCACAATGCTAAAGAATTCTTCTCACCACAATGTTCCATGACCGTGTCGTCACAATGCTCCATGTCCCTTTTCATCACAATGCTCCAGAATTCTTGTCATCACCATGTTCCATGATCGTGTCATCACAATGCTCCATGGCCCTTGTCATCACAATGCTCCATAATTCTTGTCATCACAATGTTCCATGACCGTGTCATCACAATGCTCCATGGCCCTTTTCATCACAATGCTCCAGATTGCTTGTCATCACAATGTTCCATGACCATGTCTTCACAATGCACCATGGCCCTTGTCATCACAATGCTCCATAATTCTTGTCATCACAATGTTCCATGACCGTGTCATTAAAATGCTCCAGAATTCTTGTCATCACAATGTTCCATGACCATGTCATCACAATGCTCCATGGCCCTTTTCATCACAATGCTCCAGAATTCTTGTCATCACAATGTTCCATGACCGTGTCATCACAAAGCTCCATGGCCCTTGTCATCACAATTCTCCAGAATTCTTTTCATCACAATGTTCCATGACCGTGTCATCACAATTCTCCATGGCCCTTGTCATCACAATGCTCCAGAATTCTTGTCATCACAATGTTCCATGACCGTGTCATCACAATGCTCCATAATTCTTGTCATCACAATGTTCCATGACCGTGTCACCACAATGCTCCACAATTCTTGTCATCACAATGTTCCATGACCGTGTCATCACAATGCTACATGACACTGGTCATCACAGTTCTCAATGACCTTTGCCATCACAATGCTCTATATAGTTTTTCATGACAATTCTAATTGACCACTTTAATCAATTTGCTTTCTGACCATTTTCATCACATTTCTCTATTGTCATTACAATTCCCCATGACCCCTTTCTTCACAATGCGCCATGATGCCTGTCATCACAGTGCTCAATGGCTTTTGTTATCACAATGCTCCAGGACCAGTTTCATCACAATACTCCATCCCCCTTGTCATCACGGTGCACAATGAAACCTCTCATTACAATGCTCCGTGACACTTGTCATCACAATGCTCCATGGCCCTTCTCATCACAATGCTCCAGAATTCTTGTCATCACAATGTTCCATGACCGTGTCATCACAATGCTCCATGGCCCTTTTCATCACAATGCTCCAGATTGCTTGTCATCACAATGTTCCATGACCGTGTCATCACAATGCTCCATGGCCCTTGTCATCACAATGCTCCAGAATTCTTGTCATCACAATGTTCCATGACCGTGTCATCACAATGCTCCATGGCCCTTGTCATCACAATGCTCCAGATTTCTTGTCATCACAATGTTCATGACCGTGTCATCACAATGCCCCATAATTCTTGTCATCAAAATGTTCCATGACCGTGTCATCACAATGCTCCAGAATTCTTGTCATCACAATATTCCATGACCGTGTCATCACAATGCTGCATGGCCCTTGTCATCACAATGCTCCAGCATTCTTGTCATCACAATGTTCCATGACAGTGTCATCACAATGCTCCATGGCCCTGGTCATCACAATGCTTCAGATTGCTTGTCATCACAAAGTTCCATGACTGTGTCATCACAATGCACCATGGCCCTTGTCATCACAATGCTCCAGAATTCTTGTCATCACAATGTTCCATGACCGTGTCATCACAATGCTCCATGGCACTTTTCATCCCAATGCTCCAGAATTCTTGTCATCACAATGTTCCATGACCGTGTCATCACAATGCTCCATGGCCCTTGTCATCACAATGCTCCAGAATTCTTGTCATCACAAAGTTCCATGACCGTGTCATCACAATGCACCATGGCCCTTGTCATCACAATTCTCCAGAATTCTTGTCATCACAATGTTCCATGACCGTGTCATCACAATGCTCCATGGCCCTTGTCATCACAATGCTCCAGAATTCTTGTCATCACAATGTTCCATGACCGTGTCATCACAAAGCTCCATGGCCCTTGTCATCACAATGCTCCAGAATTCTTGTCATCACAATGTTCCATGACCGTGTCATCACAATGCTTCGTGGCCCTTGTCATCACAATGCTCCAGAATTCTTGTCATCACAGTGTTCCATGACCGTGTCATCACAATGCTCCAGAATTCTTGTCATCACAATGTTCCATGACCGTGTCATCACAATGCTCCATGGCCCTTGTCATCACAATGCTCCAGAATTCTTGTCATCACAATGTTCCATGACCGTGTCATCACAATGCGCCATGGCCCTTGTCATCACAATGCTCCATAATTCTTGTCATCACAATGTTCCATGACCGTGTCATCACAATGCTCTACATAATTTTTCATGACAATTCTAAATGACCACTTTAATCACTTTGCTTGCTGACCATTTTCATCACATTTGTCTATTGTCATTACAATTTCCCATGACCCCCTTCTTCACAATGCTCCATGATGCCTATCATCAGAATGCTCAATGGCTTTTGTTATCACAATGCTCCAGGACCAGTTTCATCACAATACTCCATCCCCCTTCTCATCACGGTGCACAATGAAAAGTTTCATTACAATGCTCCATGACAAATGTCATCACAATGCTCTAGAATTCTTGTCATCACAATGTTCCATGACCATGTCATCACAATTCTCCATGGCCCTTGTCATCATATTGCTCCAGAATTCTTATCATCACAATGCTCCATGACACTTGTCATCACAATGCTCCATGGCCTTTGTCATCACAATGCTCCAGAATTCTTGTCATCACAATGTTCCATGACCGTGTCATCACAATGCTCCATGGCCCTTGTCATCACAATTCTCCAGAATTCTTGTCATCACAATGTTCCATGACCATGTCATCACAAGGCTCCATGGCCCTTGTCATCACAATGCTCCAGAATTCTTGTCATCACAATGTTCCATGACCGTGTCATCAAAAGGCTCCATGGCCCTTGTCATCACAATGCTCCAGAATTCTTGTCATCACAATGTTCCATGACCGTGTCATCACAATGCTCCATAATTCTTGTCATCACAATGTTCCATGACCGTGTCATCACAATGCTCCATAATTCTTGTCATCACAATGTTCCATGACCGTGTCACCACAATGCTCCACAATTCTTGTCATCACAATGTTCCATGACCGTGTCATCACAATGCTACATGACACTGGTCATCACAGTTCTCCATGACCTTTGCCATCACAATGCTCTATATAGTTTTTCATGACAATTCTAAATGACCACTTTAATCAATTTGCTTGCTGACCATTTTCATCACATTTCTCTATTGTCATTACAATTCCCCATGACCCCTTTTCTTCACAATGCGCCATGATGCCTGTCATCACAATGCTCAATGGCTTTTGTTATCACAATGCTCCAGGACCAGTTTCATCACAATACTCCATCCCCCTTGTCATCACGGTGCACAATGAAACCTCTCATTACAATGCTCCGTGACACTTGTCATCACAATGCTCCATGGCCCTTGTCATCACAATGCTCCAGAATTCTTGTCATCACCATGTTCCATGACCATGTCATCACAATTCTCCATGGCCCTTCGCATCACAATGCTCCATAATTCTTGTCATCACAATGTTCCATGACCGTGTCATTACAATGCTCCATAATTCTTGTCATCACAATGTTCCATGACCGTGTCACCACAATGCTCCATGGCCCTTGTCATCACAATGCTCCAGAATTCTTGTCATCACAATGTTCCATGACCGTGTCATCACAATGCTCCATGGCCCTTGTCATCACAATTCTCTAGAATTCTTGTCATCACAATGTTCCATGACCGTGTCATCACAATGCTCCATGGCCCTTGTCATCACAATGCTCCAGAATTCTTTTCATCACAATGTTCCATGACCGTGTCATCACAATGCCCCATAATTCTTGTCATCAAAATGTTCCATGACCGTGTCATCACAATGCTCCAGAATTCTTGTCATCACAATGTTCCATGACCGTGTCATCACAATGCTGCATGGCCCTTGTCATCACAATGCTCCAGCATTCTTGTCATCACAATGTTCCATGACCGTGTCATCACAATGCTCCATGGCCCTTTTCATCACAATGCTCCAGATTGCTTGTCATCACAATGTTCCATGACCATGTCTTCACAATGCACCATGGCCCTTGTCATCACAATGCTCCATAATTCTTGTCATCACAATGTTCCATGACCGTGTCATTAAAATGCTCCAGAATTCTTGTCATCACAATGTTCCATGACCATGTCATCACAATGCTCCATGGCCCTTTTCATCACAATGCTCCAGATTGCTTGTCATCACAATGTTCCATGACCGTGTCATCACAATGCTCCATGGCCCTTTTCATCCCAATGCTCCAGAATTCTTGTCATCACAATGTTCCATGACCGTGTCATCACAATGCTCCATGGCCCTTGTCATCACAATGCTCCAGAATTCTTGTCATCACAATGCTCCATGGCCCTTTTCATTACAATGCTCCAGATTGCTTGTCATCACAATGTTCCATGACCGTGTCATCACAATGCACCATGGCCCTTGTCATCACAATTCTCCAGAATTCTTGTCATCACAATGTTCCTTTACCGTGTCATCACAATGCTCCATGGCCCTTGTCATCACAATGCTCCAGAATTCTTGTCATCACAATGTTCCATGACCGTGTCATCACAATGCTCCATGGCCCTTGTCATCACAATGCTCCAGAATTCTTGTCATCACAATGCTCCATGGCCCTTTTCATCACAATGCTCCAGATTGCTTGTCATCACAATGTTCCATGACCGTGTCATCACAATGCTCCATGGCCCTTTTCATCCCAATGCTCCAGAATTCTTGTCATCACAATGCTCCATGGCCCTTTTCATCACAATGCTCCAGATTGCTTGTCATCACAATGTTCCATGAATGTGTCATCACAATGCACCATGGCCCTTGTCATCACAATTCTCCAGAATTCTTGTCATCACAATGTTCCTTTACCGTGTCATCACAATGCTCCATGGCCCTTGTCATCACAATGCTCCAGAATTCTTGTCATCACAATGTTCCATGACCGTGTCATCACAATGCTCCATGGCCCTTGTCATCACAATGCTCCAGAATTCTTGTCATCACAATGCTCCATGGCCCTTTTCATCACAATGCTCCAGATTGCTTGTCATCACAATGTTCCATGACCGTGTCATCACAATGCTCCATGGCCCTTTTCATCCCAATGCTCCAGAATTCTTGTCATCACAATGTTCCATGACCGTGTCATCACAATGCTCCATGGCCCTTGTCATCACAATGCTCCAGAATTCTTGTCATCACAATGCTCCATGGCCCTTTTCATCACAATGCTCCAGATTGCTTGTCATCACAATGTTCCATGACCGTGTCATCACAATGCTCCATGGCCCTTGTCATCACAATGCTCCATAATTCTTGTCATCACAATGTTCCATGACCGTGTCATCACAATGCTCCATGGCCCTTGTCATCACAATGCTCCAGAATTCTTGTCATCACAATGTTCCATGACCGTGTCATCACAATGCTCCATAATTCTTGTCATCACAATGTTCCATGACCGTGTCATCACAATGCTCCATAATTCTTGTCATCACAATGTTCCATGACCGTGTCACCACATTGCTCCATGGCCGTTGTCATCACAATGCTCCAGAATTCTTGTCATCACAATGTTCCATGACCGTGTCATCACAATGCTCCATGGCCCTTGTCATCACAATGCTCCAGAATTCTTGTCATCACAATGTTCCATGACCGTGTCATCACAATGCTCCATGGCCCTTGTCATCACAATGCTCCAGAATTCTTGTCATCACAATGTTCCATGACCGTGTCATCACAATGCTCCATAATTCTTGTCATCACAATGTTCCATGACCGTGTCATCACAATGCTCCATAATTCTTGTCATCACAATGTTCCATGACCGTGTCACCACAATGCTGCACAATTCTTGTCATCACAATGTTCCATGACCGTGTCATCACAATGCTCCATGGCCCTTTTCATCACAATGCTCCAGATTGCTTGTCATCACAATGTTCCATGACCGTGTCATCACAATGCACCATGGCCCTTGTCATCACAATGCTCCATAATTCTTGTCATCACAATGTTCCATGACCGTGTCATCACAATGCTCCATGGCCCTTGTCATCACAATGCTCCATAATTCTTGTCATCACAATGTTCCATGACCGTGTCATCACAATGCACCATGGCCCTTGTCATCACAATGCTCCATAATTCTTGTCATCACAATGTTCCATGACCGTGTCATCACAATGCTCCATGGCCCTTTTCATCACAATGCTCCAGATTGCTTGTCATCACAATGTTCCATGACCGTGTCATCACAATGCACCATGGCCCTTGTCATCACAATGCTCCAGAATTCTTGTCATCACAATGTTCCATGACCGTGTCATCACAATGCTCCATAATTCTTGTCATCACAATGTTCCATGACCGTGTCATCACAATGCTCCAGAATTCTTGTCATCACAATGTTCCATGACCGTGTCATCACAATGCTCCAGAATTCTTGTCATCACAATGTTCCATGACCGTGTCATCACAATGCTCCATGGCCCTTGTCATCACAATGCTCCAGATTGCTTGTCATCACAATGTTCCATGACCGT
This sequence comes from Balaenoptera acutorostrata, assembly GCF_949987535.1. Taxonomy (NCBI): domain Eukaryota; kingdom Metazoa; phylum Chordata; class Mammalia; order Artiodactyla; family Balaenopteridae; genus Balaenoptera; species Balaenoptera acutorostrata. The sequence goes on from NW_026646264.1 coordinate 162,396, forward strand.
GTCTTCACAATGCACCATGGCCCTTGTCATCACAATGCTCCATAATTCTTGTCATCACAATGTTCCATGACCGTGTCATCACAATGCTCCATAATTCTTGTCATCACAATATTCTATGACCGTGTCACCACAATGCTCCATGGCCCTTGTCATCACAATGTTCCAGAATTCTTGTCATCACAATGTTCCATAACCGTGTCATCACAATGCTCCATGGCCCTTGTCATCACAATTCTCCAGAATTCTTGTCATCACAATGTTCCATGACCGTGTCATCACAATGCTCCATAATTCTTGTCATCACAATATTCCATGACCGTGTCACCACAATGCTCCAGAATTCTTGTCATCACAATGTTCCATGACCGTGTCATCACAATGCTCCATGGCCCTTTTCATCTCAATGCTCCAGATTGCTTGTCATCAAAAAGTTCCATGACCGTGTCATCACAATGCACCATGGGCTTTGTCATCACCATGCTCCAGAACTCTTGTCCTCACAATGTTCCATGACCGTGTCATCACAATGCTCCAGAATTCTTGTCATCACCATGTTCCATGACAATGTCATCACAATTCTCCATGGCCCTTCTCATAACAATGCTCCAGAATTCTTGTCATCACATTGTTCCATGACCGTGTCATCACAATGCTCCATGGCCCTTGTCATCACAATGCTCCAGAATTCTTCTCATCACAATGTTCCATGACCGTGTCATCACAATGCTCCATGGCCCTTGTCATCACAATGCTCCAGATTTCTTGTCATCACAATGTTCCATGACCGTGTCATCACAATGCCCCATAATTCTTGTCATCAAAATGTTCCATGACCGTGTCATCACAATGCTCCAGAATTCTTGTCATCACAATGTTCCATGACCGTGTCATCACAATGCTGCATGGCCCTTGTCATCACAATGCTCCAGCATTCTTGTCATCACAATGTTCCATGACAGTGTCATCACAATGCTCCATGGCCCTGGTCATCACAATGCTTCAGATTGCTTGTCATCACAAAGTTCCATGACTGTGTCATCACAATGCACCTTGGCCCTTGTCATCACAATGCTCCAGAATTCTTGTCATCACAATGTTCCATGACCGTGTCATCACAATGCCCCATAATTCTTGTCATCAAAATGTTCCATGACCGTGTCATCACAATGCTCCAGAATTCTTGTCATCACAATGTTCCATGACCGTGTCATCACAATGCTGCATGGCCCTTGTCATCACAATGCTCCAGCATTCTTGTCATCACAATGTTCCATGACAGTGTCATCACAATGCTCCATGGCCCTGGTCATCACAATGCTTCAGATTGCTTGTCATCACAAAGTTCCATGACTGTGTCATCACAATGCACCATGGCCCTTGTCATCACAATGCTCCAGAATTCTTGTCATCACAATGTTCCATGACCGTGTCATCACAATGCTCCATGGCCCTTTTCATCCCAATGCTCCAGAATTCTTGTCATCACAATGTTCCATGACCGTGTCATCACAATGCTCCATGGCCCTTGTCATCACAATGCTCCAGAATTCTTGTCATCACAAAGTTCCATGACCGTGTCATCACAATGCACCATGGCCCTTGTCATCACAATGCTCCAGAATTCTTGTCATCACAATGTTCCATGACCGTGTCATCACAATGCTCCATGGCCCTTGTCATCACAATGCTCCAGAATTCTTGTCATCACAATGTTCCATGACCGTGTCATCACAATGCTCCATGGCCCTTTTCATCACAATGCTCCAGATTGCTTGTCATCACAATGTTCCATGACCATGTCTTCACAATGCACCATGGCCCTTGTCATCACAATGCTCCATAATTCTTGTCATCACAATGTTCCATGACCGTGTCATTAAAATGCTCCAGAATTCTTGTCATCACAATGTTCCATGACCATGTCATCACAATGCTCCATGGCCCTTTTCATCACAATGCTCCAGATTGCTTGTCATCACAATGTTCCATGACCGTGTCATCACAATGCTCCATGGCCCTTTTCATCCCAATGCTCCAGAATTCTTGTCATCACAATGTTCCATGACCGTGTCATCACAATGCTCCATGGCCCTTGTCATCACAATGCTCCAGAATTCTTGTCATCACAATGCTCCATGGCCCTTTTCATCACAATGCTCCAGATTGCTTGTCATCACAATGTTCCATGACCGTGTCATCACAATGCACCATGGCCCTTGTCATCACAATTCTCCAGAATTCTTGTCATCACAATGTTCCTTTACCGTGTCATCACAATGCTCCATGGCCCTTGTCATCACAATGCTCCAGAATTCTTGTCATCACAATGTTCCATGACCGTGTCATCACAATGCTCCATGGCCCTTGTCATCACAATGCTCCAGAATTCTTGTCATCACAATGCTCCATGGCCCTTTTCATCACAATGCTCCAGATTGCTTGTCATCACAATGTTCCATGACCGTGTCATCACAATGCTCCATGGCCCTTTTCATCCCAATGCTCCAGAATTCTTGTCATCACAATGCTCCATGGCCCTTTTCATCACAATGCTCCAGATTGCTTGTCATCACAATGTTCCATGAATGTGTCATCACAATGCACCATGGCCCTTGTCATCACAATTCTCCAGGATTCTTGTCATCACAATGTTCCTTTACCGTGTCATCACAATGCTCCATGGCCCTTGTCATCACAATGCTCCAGAATTCTTGTCATCACAATGTTCCATGACCGTGTCATCACAATGCTCCATGGCCCTTGTCATCACAATGCTCCAGAATTCTTGTCATCACAATGCTCCATGGCCCTTTTCATCACAATGCTCCAGATTGCTTGTCATCACAATGTTCCATGACCGTGTCATCACAATGCTCCATGGCCCTTTTCATCCCAATGCTCCAGAATTCTTGTCATCACAATGTTCCATGACCGTGTCATCACAATGCTCCATGGCCCTTGTCATCACAATGCTCCAGAATTCTTGTCATCACAATGCTCCATGGCCCTTTTCATCACAATGCTCCAGATTGCTTGTCATCACAATGTTCCATGACCGTGTCATCACAATGCACCATGGCCCTTGTCATCACAATTCTCCAGAATTCTTGTCATCACAATGTTCCTTTACCGTGTCATCACAATGCTCCATGGCCCTTGTCATCACAATGCTCCAGAATTCTTGTCATCACAATGTTCCATGACCGTGTCATCACAATGCTCCATGGCCCTTGTCATCACAATGCTCCATAATTCTTGTCATCACAATGTTCCATGACCGTGTCATCACAATGCTCCATGGCCCTTGTCATCACAATGCTCCAGAATTCTTGTCATCACAATGTTCCATGACCGTGTCATCACAATGCTCCATAATTCTTGTCATCACAATGTTCCATGACCGTGTCATCACAATGCTCCATAATTCTTGTCATCACAATGTTCCATGACCGTGTCACCACATTGCTCCATGGCCGTTGTCATCACAATGCTCCAGAATTCTTGTCATCACAATGTTCCATGACCGTGTCATCACAATGCTCCATGGCCCTTGTCATCACAATGCTCCAGAATTCTTGTCATCACAATGTTCCATGACCGTGTCATCACAATGCTCCATGGCCCTTGTCATCACAATGCTCCAGAATTCTTGTCATCACAATGTTCCATGACCGTGTCATCACAATGCTCCATAATTCTTGTCATCACAATGTTCCATGACCGTGTCATCACAATGCTCCATAATTCTTGTCATCACAATGTTCCATGACCGTGTCACCACAATGCTCCACAATTCTTGTCATCACAATGTTCCATGACCGTGTCATCACAATGCTCCATGGCCCTTTTCATCACAATGCTCCAGATTGCTTGTCATCACAATGTTCCATGACCGTGTCATCACAATGCACCATGGCCCTTGTCATCACAATGCTCCATAATTCTTGTCATCACAATGTTCCATGACCGTGTCATCACAATGCTCCATGGCCCTTGTCATCACAATGCTCCAGAATTCTTGTCATCACAATGTTCCATGACCGTGTCATCACAATGCTCCATGGCCCTTGTCATCACAATGCTCCATAATTCTTGTCATCACAATGTTCCATGACCGTGTCATCACAATGCTCCATGGCCCTTGTCATCACAATGCTCCAGAATTCTTCTCATCACAATGTTCCATGACCGTGTCATCACAATGCTCCATAATTCTTGTCATCACAATGTTCCATGACCGTGTCATCACAATGCTCCATAATTCTTGTCATCACAATGTTCCATGACCGTGTCACCACATTGCTCCATGGCCGTTGTCATCACAATGCTCCAGAATTCTTGTCATCACAATGTTCCATGACCGTGTCATCACAATGCTCCATGGCCCTTGTCATCACAATGCTCCAGAATTCTTGTCATCACAATGTTCCATGACCGTGTCATCACAATGCTCCATGGCCCTTGTCATCACAATGCTCCAGAATTCTTGTCATCACAATGTTCCATGACCGTGTCATCACAATGCTCCATAATTCTTGTCATCACAATGTTCCATGACCGTGTCATCACAATGCTCCATAATTCTTGTCATCACAATGTTCCATGACCGTGTCACCACAATGCTGCACAATTCTTGTCATCACAATGTTCCATGACCGTGTCATCACAATGCTCCATGGCCCTTTTCATCACAATGCTCCAGATTGCTTGTCATCACAATGTTCCATGACCGTGTCATCACAATGCACCATGGCCCTTGTCATCACAATGCTCCATAATTCTTGTCATCACAATGTTCCATGACCGTGTCATCACAATGCTCCATGGCCCTTGTCATCACAATGCTCCATAATTCTTGTCATCACAATGTTCCATGACCGTGTCATCACAATGCACCATGGCCCTTGTCATCACAATGCTCCATAATTCTTGTCATCACAATGTTCCATGACCGTGTCATCACAATGCTCCATGGCCCTTTTCATCACAATGCTCCAGATTGCTTGTCATCACAATGTTCCATGACCGTGTCATCACAATGCACCATGGCCCTTGTCATCACAATGCTCCAGAATTCTTGTCATCACAATGTTCCATGACCGTGTCATCACAATGCTCCAGAATTCTTGTCATCACAATGTTCCATGACCGTGTCATCACAATGCTCCAGAATTCTTGTCATCACAATGTTCCATGACCGTGTCATCACAATGCTCCATGGCCCTTGTCATCACAATGCTCCAGATTGCTTGTCATCACAATGTTCCATGACCGTGTCTTCACAATGCACCATGGCCCTTGTCATCACAATGCTCCATAATTCTTGTCATCACAATGTTCCATGACCGTGTCATCACAATGCTCCATAATTCTTGTCATCACAATATTCTATGACCGTGTCACCACAATGCTCCATGGCCCTTGTCATCACAATGTTCCAGAATTCTTGTCATCACAATGTTCCATAACCGTGTCATCACAATGCTCCATGGCCCTTGTCATCACAATTCTCCAGAATTCTTGTCATCACAATGTTCCATGACCGTGTCATCACAATGCTCCAGATTGCTTGTCATCACAATGTTCCATGACCGTGTCATCACAATGCACCATGGCCCTTGTCATCACAATTCTCCAGAAATCTTGTCATCACAATGTTCCTTTACCGTGTCATCACAATGCTCCATGGCCCTTGTCATCACAATGCTCCAGAATTCTTGTCATCACAATGTTCCATGACCGTGTCATCACAATGCTCCATGGCCCTTGTCATCACAATGCTCCAGAATTCTTGTCATCACAATGCTCCATGGCCCTTTTCATCACAATGCTCCAGATTGCTTGTCATCACAATGTTCCATGACCGTGTCATCACAATGCTCCATGGCCCTTTTCATCCCAATGCTCCAGAATTCTTGTCATCACAATGCTCCATGGCCCTTTTCATCACAATGCTCCAGGTTGCTTGTCATCACAATGTTCCATGAATGTGTCATCACAATGCACCATGGCCCTTGTCATCACAATTCTCCAGGATTCTTGTCATCACAATGTTCCTTTACCGTGTCATCACAATGCTCCATGGCCCTTGTCATCACAATGCTCCAGAATTCTTGTCATCACAATGTTCCATGACCGTGTCATCACAATGCTCCATGGCCCTTGTCATCACAATGCTCCAGAATTCTTGTCATCACAATGCTCCATGGCCCTTTTCATCACAATGCTCCAGATTGCTTGTCATCACAATGTTCCATGACCGTGTCATCACAATGCTCCATGGCCCTTTTCATCCCAATGCTCCAGAATTCTTGTCATCACAATGTTCCATGACCGTGTCATCACAATGCTCCATGGCCCTTGTCATCACAATGCTCCAGAATTCTTGTCATCACAATGCTCCATGGCCCTTTTCATCACAATGCTCCAGATTGCTTGTCATCACAATGTTCCATGACCGTGTCATCACAATGCACCATGGCCCTTGTCATCACAATTCTCCAGAATTCTTGTCATCACAATGTTCCTTTACCGTGTCATCACAATGCTCCATGGCCCTTGTCATCACAATGCTCCAGAATTCTTGTCATCACAATGTTCCATGACCGTGTCATCACAATGCTCCATGGCCCTTGTCATCACAATGCTCCATAATACTTGTCATCACAATGTTCCATGACCGTGTCATCACAATGCTCCATGGCCCTTGTCATCACAATGCTCCAGAATTCTTGTCATCACAATGTTCCATGACCGTGTCATCACAATGCTCCATAATTCTTGTCATCACAATGTTCCATGACCGTGTCATCACAATGCTCCATAATTCTTGTCATCACAATGTTCCATGACCGTGTCACCACATTGCTCCATGGCCGTTGTCATCACAATGCTCCAGAATTCTTGTCATCACAATGTTCCATGACCGTGTCATCACAATGCTCCATGGCCCTTGTCATCACAATGCTCCAGAATTCTTGTCATCACAATGTTCCATGACCGTGTCATCACAATGCTCCATGGCCCTTGTCATCACAATGCTCCAGAATTCTTGTCATCACAATGTTCCATGACCGTGTCATCACAATGCTCCATAATTCTTGTCATCACAATGTTCCATGACCGTGTCATCACAATGCTCCATAATTCTTGTCATCACAATGTTCCATGACCGTGTCACCACAATGCTCCACAATTCTTGTCATCACAATGTTCCATGACCGTGTCATCACAATGCTCCATGGCCCTTTTCATCACAATGCTCCAGATTGCTTGTCATCACAATGTTCCATGACCGTGTCATCACAATGCACCATGGCCCTTGTCATCACAATGCTCCATAATTCTTGTCATCACAATGTTCCATGACCGTGTCATCACAATGCTCCATGGCCCTTGTCATCACAATGCTCCAGAATTCTTGTCATCACAATGTTCCATGACCGTGTCATCACAATGCTCCATAATTCTTGTCATCACAATGTTCCATGACCGTGTCATCACAATGCTCCAGAATTCTTGTCATCACAATGTTCCATGACCGTGTCATCACAATGCTCCAGAATTCTTGTCATCACAATGTTCCATGACCGTGTCATCACAATGCTCCATGGCCCTTCTCATCACAATGCTCCAGATTGCTTGTCATCACAATGTTCCATGACCGTGTCTTCACAATGCACCATGGCCCTTGTCATCACAATGCTCCATAATTCTTGTCATCACAATGTTCCATGACCGTGTCATCACAATGCTCCATAATTCTTGTCATCACAATATTCTATGACCGTGTCACCACAATGCTCCATGGCCCTTGTCATCACAATGTTCCAGAATTCTTGTCATCACAATGTTCCATAACCGTGTCATCACAATGCTCCATGGCCCTTGTCATCACAATTCTCCAGAATTCTTGTCATCACAATGTTCCATGACCGTGTCATCACAATGCTCCATGGCCCTTGTCATCACAATGCTCCAGAATTCTTGTCATCACAATGTTCCATGACCGTGTCATCACAATGCTCCAGAATTCTTGTCATCACAATGTTCCATGACCGTGTCATCACAATGCTCCATAATTCTTGTCATCACAATATTCCATGACCGTGTCACCACAATGCTCCAGAATTCTTGTCATCACAATGTTCCATGACCGTGTCATCACAATGCTCCATGGCCCTTTTCATCTCAATGCTCCAGATTGCTTGTCATCACAAAGTTCCATGACCGTGTCATCACAATGCACCATGGGCTTTGTCATCACCATGCTCCAGAACTCTTGTCATCACAATGTTCCATGACCGTGTCATCACAATGCTCGAGAATTCTTGTCATCACCATGTTCCATGACAATGTCATCACAATTCTCCATGGCCCTTCTCATAACAATGCTCCAGAATTCTTGTCATCACAATGTTCCATGACCGTGTCATCACAATGCTCCATGGCCCTTGTCATCACAATGCTCCAGAATTCTTGTCATCACAATGTTCCATGACCGTGTCATCACAATGCTCCATGGCCCTTGTCATCACAATGCTCCAGATTTCTTGTCATCACAATGTTCCATGACCGTGTCATCACAATGCCCCATAATTCTTGTCATCAAAATGTTCCATGACCGTGTCATCACAATGCTCCAGAATTCTTGTCATCACAATGTTCCATGACCGTGTCATCACAATGCTGCATGGCCCTTGTCATCACAATGCTCCAGCATTCTTGTCATCACAATGTTCCATGACAGTGTCATCACAATGCTCCATGGCCCTGGTCATCACAATGCTTCAGATTGCTTGTCATCACAAAGTTCCATGACTGTGTCATCACAATGCACCATGGCCCTTGTCATCACAATGCTCCAGAATTCTTGTCATCACAATGTTCCATGACCGTGTCATCACAATGCTCCATGGCCCTTTTCATCCCAATGCTCCAGAATTCTTGTCATCACAATGTTCCATGACCGTGTCATCACAATGCTCCATGGCCCTTGTCATCACAATGCTCCAGAATTCTTGTCATCACAAAGTTCCATAACCGTGTCATCACAATGCACCATGGCCCTTGTCATCACAATGCTCCAGAATTCTTGTCATCACAATGTTCCATGACCGTGTCATCACAATGCTCCATGGCCCTTGTCATCACAATGCTCCAGAATTCTTGTCATCACAATGTTCCATGACCGTGTCATCACAATGCTCCATGGCCCTTGTCATCACAATGCTCCAGAATTCTTGTCATCACAATGTTCCATGACCGTGTCATCACAATGCTCCATAATTCTTGTCATCACAATGTTCCATGACCGTGTCATCACAATGCTTCATAATTCTTGTCATCACAATGCACCATGGCCTTTGTCATCACCATGCTCCAGAATACTTGTCATCACAATGTTCCATGACCGTGTCATCACAATGCTCCATGGCCCTTGTCATCACAATGCTCCAGAATTCTTGTCATCACCATGTTCCATGATCGTGTCATCACAATGCTCCATGGCCCTTGTCATCACAATGCTCCATAATTCTTGTCATCACAATGTTCCATGACCGTGTCATCACAAAGCTCCATGGCCCTTTTCATCACAATGCTCCACATTGCTTGTCATCACAATGTTCCATGACCATGTCTTCACAATGCACCATGGCCCTTGTCATCACAATGCTCCATAATTCTTGTCATCACAATGTTCCATGACCGTGTCATTAAAATGCTCCAGAATTCTTGTCATCACAATGTTCCATGACCATGTCATCACAATGCTCCATGGCCCTTGTCATCACAATGCTCCAGAATTCTTGTCATCACAATGTTCCATGACCGTGTCATCACAAAGCTCCATGGCCCTTGTCATCACAATTCTCCAGAATTCTTTTCATCACAATGTTCCATGACCGTGTCATCACAATTCTCCATGGCCCTTGTCATCACAATGCTCCAGAATTCTTGTCATCACAATGTTCCATGACCGTGTCATCACAATGCTCCATAATTCTTGTCATCACAATGTTCCATGACCGTGTCACCACAATGCTCCACAATTCTTGTCATCACAATGTTCCATGACCGTGTCATCACAATGCTACATGACACTGGTCATCACAGTTCTCAATGACCTTTGCCATCACAATGCTCTATATAGTTTTTCATGACAATTCTAATTGACCACTTTAATCAATTTGCTTTCTGACCATTTTCATCACATTTCTCTATTGTCATTACAATTCCCCATGACCCCTTTCTTCACAATGCGCCATGATGCCTGTCATCACAGTGCTCAATGGCTTTTGTTATCACAATGCTCCAGGACCAGTTTCATCACAATACTCCATCCCCCTTGTCATCACGGTGCACAATGAAACCTCTCATTACAATGCTCCGTGACACTTGTCATCACAATGCTCCATGGCCCTTGTCATCACAATGCTCCAGAATTCTTGTCATCACCATGTTCCATGACCATGTCATCACAATTCTCCATGGCCCTTCGCATCACAATGCTCCAGAATTCTTGTCATCAAAATGTTCCATGACCGTGTCATCACAATGCTCCATGGCTCTTTTCATCACAATGCTCCAGATTGCTTTTCATCACAAAGTTCCATAACCGTGTCATCACAATGCACCATGGCCTTTGTCATCACCATGCTCCAGAATTCTTGTCATCACAATGTTCCATGACTGTGTCATCACAATGCTCCAGAATTCTTGTCATCACAATGTTCCATGACCGTGTCATCACAATGCTCCATGGCCCTTGTCATCACAATGCTCCAGATTGCTTGTCATCACAATGTTCCATGACCGTGTCTTCACAATGCACCATGGCCCTTGTCATCACAATGCTCCATAATTCTTGTCATCACAATGTTCCATGACCGTGTCATCACAATGCTCCATAATTCTTGTCATCACAATATTCTATGACCGTGTCACCACAATGCTCCATGGCCCTTGTCATCACAATGTTCCAGAATTCTTGTCATCACAATGTTCCATAACCGTGTCATCACAATGCTCCATGGCCCTTGTCATCACAATTCTCCAGAATTCTTGTCATCACAATGTTCCATGACCGTGTCATCACAATGCTCCATGGCCCTTGTCATCACAATGCTCCAGAATTCTTGTCATCAAAATGTTCCATGACCGTGTCATCACAATGCTCCAGAATTCTTGTCATCACAATGTTCCATGACCGTGTCATCACAATGCTCCATAATTCTTGTCATCACAATATTCCATGACCGTGTCACCACAATGCTCCACAATTCTTGTCATCACAATGTTCCATGACCGTGTCATCACAATGCTACATGACACTGGTCATCACAGTTCTCCATGACCTTTGCCAACACAATGCTCTATATAGTTTTTCATGACAATTCTAAATGACCACTTTAATCAATTTGCTTGCTGACCATTTTCATCACATTTCTCTATTGTCATTACAATTCCCCATGACCCCTTTCTTCACAATGCTCCATGATGCCTGTCATCACAATGCTCAATGGCTTTTGTTATCACAATGCTCCAGGACCAGTTTCATCACAATACTCCATCCCCCTTGTCATCATGGTGCACAATGAAACCTCTCATTACAATGCTCCGTGACACTTGTCATCACAATGCTCCATGGCCCTTGTCATCACAATGCTCCAGAATTCTTGTCATCACCATGTTCCATGACCATGTCATCACAAATCTCCATGGCTCTTCGCATCACAATGCTCCAGAATTCTTGTCATCACAATGTTCCATGACCGTGTCATCACAATGCTCCATGGCCCTTTTCATCACAATGCTCCCGATTGCTTGTCATCACAAAGTTCCATGACCGTGTCATCACAATGCACCATGGGCTTTCTCATCACCATGCTCCAGAATTCTTGTCATCACAATGTTCCATGACCGTGTCATCACAATGCTCCAGAATTCTTCTCATCACCATGTTCCATGACAATGTCATCACAATGCTCCATGGCCCTTTTCATCTCAATGCTCCAGATTGCTTGTCATCACAAAGTTCCATGACCGTGTCCTCACAATGCACCATGGGCTTTGTCATCACCATGCTCCAGAACTCTTGTCATCACAATGTTCCATGACCGTGTCATCACAATGCTCCAGAATTCTTGTCATCACCATGTTCCATGACAATGTCATCACAATTCTCCATGGCCCTTCTCATCACAATGCTCCAGAATTCTTGTCATCACAATGTTCCATGACCGTGTCATCACAATGCTCCATGGCCCTTTTCATCACAATGCTCCAGATTGCTTGTCATCACAATGTTCCATGACCGTGTCATCACAATGCTCCATGGCCCTTGTCATCACAATGCTCCAGAATTCTTGTCATCACAATGTTCCATGACCGTGTCATCACAATGCCCCATAATTCTTGTCATCAAAATGTTCCATGACCGTGTCATCACAATGCTCCAGAATTCTTGTCATCACAATATTCCATGACCGTGTCATCACAATGCTGCATGGCCCTTGTCATCACAATGCTCCAGCATTCTTGTCATCACAATGTTCCATGACAGTGTCATCACAATGCTCCATGGCCCTGGTCATCACAATGCTTCAGATTGCTTGTCATCACAAAGTTCCATGACTGTGTCATCACAATGCACCATGGCCCTTGTCATCACAATGCTCCAGAATTCTTGTCATCACAATGTTCCATGACCGTGTCATCAAAATGCTCCATGGCACTTTTCATCCCAATGCTCCAGAATTCTTGTCATCACAATGTTCCATGACCGTGTCATCACAATGCTCCATGGCCCTTGTCATCACAATGCTCCAGAATTCTTGTCATCACAAAGTTCCATGACCGTGTCATCACAATGCACCATGGCCCTTGTCATCACAATTCTCCAGAATTCTTGTCATCACAATGTTCCATGACCGTGTCATCACAATGCTCCATGGCCCTTGTCATCACAATGCTCCAGAATTCTTGTCATCACAATGTTCCATGACCGTGTCATCACAAAGCTCCATGGCCCTTGTCATCACAATGCTCCAGAATTCTTGTCATCACAATGTTCCATGACCGTGTCATCACAATGCTTCGTGGCCCTTGTCATCACAATGCTCCAGAATTCTTGTCATCACAGTGTTCCATGACCGTGTCATCACAATGCTCCAGAATTCTTGTCATCACAATGTTCCATGACCGTGTCATCACAATGCTCCATGGCCCTTGTCATCACAATGCTCCAGAATTCTTGTCATCACAATGTTCCATGACCGTGTCATCACAATGCGCCATGGCCCTTGTCATCACAATGCTCCAGATTTCTTGTCATCACAATGTTCCATGACCGTGTCATCACAATGCCCCATAATTCTTGTCATCAAAATGTTCCATGACCGTGTCATCACAATGCTCCAGAATTCTTGTCATCACAATGTTCCATGACCGTGTCATCACAATGCTGCATGGCCCTTGTCATCACAATGCTCCAGCATTCTTGTCATCACAATGTTCCATGACAGTGTCATCACAATGCTCCATGGCCCTGGTCATCACAATGCTTCAGATTGCTTGTCATCACAAAGTTCCATGACTGTGTCATCACAATGCACCATGGCCCTTGTCATCACAATGCTCCAGAATTCTTGTCATCACAATGTTCCATGACCGTGTCATCACAATGCTCCATGGCCCTTTTCATCCCAATGCTCCAGAATTCTTGTCATCACAATGTTCCATGACCGTGTCATCACAATGCTCCATGGCCCTTGTCATCACAATGCTCCAGAATTCTTGTCATCACAAAGTTCCATAACCGTGTCATCACAATACACCATGGCCCTTGTCATCACAATGCTCCAGAATTCTTGTCATCACAATGTTCCATGACCGTGTCATCACAATGCTCCATGGCCCTTGTCATCACAATGCTCCAGAATTCTTGTCATCACAATGTTCCATGACCGTGTCATCACAATGCTCCATGGCCCTTGTCATCACAATGCTCCAGAATTCTTGTCATCACAATGTTCCATGACCGTGTCATCACAATGCTCCATAATTCTTGTCATCACAATGTTCCATGACCGTGTCATCACAATGCTTCATAATTCTTGTCATCACAATGCACCATGGCCTTTGTCATCACCATGCTCCAGAATACTTGTCATCACAATGTTCCATGACCGTGTCATCACAATGCTCCATGGCCCTTGTCATCACAATGCTCCAGAATTCTTGTCATCACAATGTTCCATGACCGTGTCATCACAAAGCTCCATGGCCCTTGTCATCACAATTCTCCAGAATTCTTTTCATCACAATGTTCCATGACCGTGTCATCACAATTCTCCATGGCCCTTGTCATCACAATGCTCCAGAATTCTTGTCATCACAATGTTCCATGACCGTGTCATCACAATGCTCCATAATTCTTGTCATCACAATGTTCCATGACCGTGTCACCACAATGCTCCACAATTCTTGTCATCACAATGTTCCATGACCGTGTCATCACAATGCTACATGACACTGGTCATCACAGTTCTCAATGACCTTTGCCATCACAATGCTCTATATAGTTTTTCATGACAATTCTAATTGACCACTTTAATCAATTTGCTTTCTGACCATTTTCATCACATTTCTCTATTGTCATTACAATTCCCCATGACCCCTTTCTTCACAATGCGCCATGATGCCTGTCATCACAGTGCTCAATGGCTTTTGTTATCACAATGCTCCAGGACCAGTTTCATCACAATACTCCATCCCCCTTGTCATCACGGTGCACAATGAAACCTCTCATTACAATGCTCCGTGACACTTGTCATCACAATGCTCCATGGCCCTTGTCATCACAATGCTCCAGAATTCTTGTCATCACCATGTTCCATGACCATGTCATCACAATGCTCCATGGCTCTTTTCATCACAATGCTCCAGATTGCTTTTCATCACAAAGTTCCATAACCGTGTCATCACAATGCACCATGGCCTTTGTCATCACCATGCTCCAGAATTCTTGTCATCACAATGTTCCATGACCGTGTCATCACAATGCTCCAGAATTCTTGTCATCACAATGTTCCATGACCGTGTCATCACAATGCTCCATGGCCCTTGTCATCACAATGCTCCAGATTGCTTGTCATCACAATGTTCCATGACCGTGTCTTCACAATGCACCATGGCCCTTGTCATCACAATGCTCCATAATTCTTGTCATCACAATGTTCCATGACCGTGTCATCACAATGCTCCATAATTCTTGTCATCACAATATTCTATGACCGTGTCACCACAATGCTCCATGGCCCTTGTCATCACAATGTTCCAGAATTCTTGTCATCACAATGTTCCATAACCGTGTCATCACAATGCTCCATGGCCCTTGTCATCACAATTCTCCAGAATTCTTGTCATCACAATGTTCCATGACCGTGTCATCACAATGCTCCATGGCCCTTGTCATCACAATGCTCCAGAATTCTTGTCATCAAAATGTTCCATGACCGTGTCATCACAATGCTCCAGAATTCTTGTCATCACAATGTTCCATGACCGTGTCATCACAATGCTCCATAATTCTTGTCATCACAATATTCCATGACCGTGTCACCACAATGCTCCACAATTCTTGTCATCACAATGTTCCATGACCGTGTCATCACAATGCTACATGACACTGGTCATCACAGTTCTCCATGACCTTTGCCAACACAATGCTCTATATAGTTTTTCATGACAATTCTAAATGACCACTTTAATCAATTTGCTTGCTGACCATTTTCATCACATTTCTCTATTGTCATTACAATTCCCCATGACCCCTTTCT
This sequence comes from Balaenoptera acutorostrata, assembly GCF_949987535.1. Classification (NCBI taxonomy): domain Eukaryota; kingdom Metazoa; phylum Chordata; class Mammalia; order Artiodactyla; family Balaenopteridae; genus Balaenoptera; species Balaenoptera acutorostrata. Next base: position 178,238 of record NW_026646264.1, read on the forward strand.
TCACAATGCTCCATGATGCCTGTCATCACAATGCTCAATGGCTTTTGTTATCACAATGCTCCAGGACCAGTTTCATCACAATACTCCATCCCCCTTGTCATCATGGTGCACAATGAAACCTCTCATTACAATGCTCCGTGACACTTGTCATCACAATGCTCCATGGCCCTTGTCATCACAATGCTCCAGAATTCTTGTCATCACCATGTTCCATGACCATGTCATCACAAATCTCCATGGCTCTTCGCATCACAATGCTCCAGAATTCTTGTCATCACAATGTTCCATGACCGTGTCATCACAATGCTCCATGGCCCTTTTCATCACAATGCTCCCGATTGCTTGTCATCACAAAGTTCCATGACCGTGTCATCACAATGCACCATGGGCTTTCTCATCACCATGCTCCAGAATTCTTGTCATCACAATGTTCCATGACCGTGTCATCACAATGCTCCAGAATTCTTCTCATCACCATGTTCCATGACAATGTCATCACAATGCTCCATGGCCCTTTTCATCTCAATGCTCCAGATTGCTTGTCATCACAAAGTTCCATGACCGTGTCCTCACAATGCACCATGGGCTTTGTCATCACCATGCTCCAGAACTCTTGTCATCACAATGTTCCATGACCGTGTCATCACAATGCTCCAGAATTCTTGTCATCACCATGTTCCATGACAATGTCATCACAATTCTCCATGGCCCTTCTCATCACAATGCTCCAGAATTCTTGTCATCACAATGTTCCATGACCGTGTCATCACAAAGCTCCATGGCCCTTTTCATCACAATGCTCCAGATTGCTTGTCATCACAATGTTCCATGACCGTGTCATCACAATGCTCCATGGCCCTTGTCATCACAATGCTCCAGAATTCTTGTCATCACAATGTTCCATGACCGTGTCATCACAATGCTCCATGGCCCTTGTCATCACAATGCTCCAGATTTCTTGTCATCACAATGTTCCATGACCGTGTCATCACAATGCCCCATAATTCTTGTCATCAAAATGTTCCATGACCGTGTCATCACAATGCTCCAGAATTCTTGTCATCACAATATTCCATGACCGTGTCATCACAATGCTGCATGGCCCTTGTCATCACAATGCTCCAGCATTCTTGTCATCACAATGTTCCATGACAGTGTCATCACAATGCTCCATGGCCCTGGTCATCACAATGCTTCAGATTGCTTGTCATCACAAAGTTCCATGACTGTGTCATCACAATGCACCATGGCCCTTGTCATCACAATGCTCCAGAATTCTTGTCATCACAATGTTCCATGACCGTGTCATCAAAATGCTCCATGGCACTTTTCATCCCAATGCTCCAGAATTCTTGTCATCACAATGTTCCATGACCGTGTCATCACAATGCTCCATGGCCCTTGTCATCACAATGCTCCAGAATTCTTGTCATCACAATGTTCCATGACCGTGTCATCACAAAGCTCCATGGCCCTTGTCATCACAATGCTCCAGAATTCTTGTCATCACAATGTTCCATGACCGTGTCATCACAATGCTTCGTGGCCCTTGTCATCACAATGCTCCAGAATTCTTGTCATCACAGTGTTCCATGACCGTGTCATCACAATGCTCCAGAATTCTTGTCATCACAATGTTCCATGACCGTGTCATCACAATGCTCCATGGCCCTTGTCATCACAATGCTCCAGAATTCTTGTCATCACAATGTTCCATGACCGTGTCATCACAATGCGCCATGGCCCTTGTCATCACAATGCTCCATAATTCTTGTCATCACAATGTTCCATGACCGTGTCATCACAATGCTCTACATAATTTTTCATGACAATTCTAAATGACCACTTTAATCACTTTGCTTGCTGACCATTTTCATCACATTTGTCTATTGTCATTACAATTTCCCATGACCCCCTTCTTCACAATGCTCCATGATGCCTATCATCAGAATGCTCAATGGCTTTTGTTATCACAATGCTCCAGGACCAGTTTCATCACAATACTCCATCCCCCTTCTCATCACGGTGCACAATGAAAAGTTTCATTACAATGCTCCATGACAAATGTCATCACAATGCTCTAGAATTCTTGTCATCACAATGTTCCATGACCATGTCATCACAATTCTCCATGGCCCTTGTCATCATATTGCTCCAGAATTCTTATCATCACAATGCTCCATGACACTTGTCATCACAATGCTCCATGGCCTTTGTCATCACAATGCTCCAGAATTCTTGTCATCACAATGTTCCATGACCGTGTCATCACAATGCTCCATGGCCCTTGTCATCACAATTCTCCAGAATTCTTGTCATCACAATGTTCCATGACCGTGTCATCACAAGGCTCCATGGCCCTTGTCATCACAATGCTCCAGAATTCTTGTCATCACAATGTTCCATGACCGTGTCATCAAAAGGCTCCATGGCCCTTGTCATCACAATGCTCCAGAATTCTTGTCATCACAATGTTCCATGACCGTGTCATCACAATGCTCCATAATTCTTGTCATCACAATGTTCCATGACCGTGTCATCACAATGCTCCATAATTCTTGTCATCACAATGTTCCATGACCGTGTCACCACAATGCTCCACAATTCTTGTCATCACAATGTTCCATGACCGTGTCATCACAATGCTACATGACACTGGTCATCACAGTTCTCCATGACCTTTGCCATCACAATGCTCTATATAGTTTTTCATGACAATTCTAAATGACCACTTTAATCAATTTGCTTGCTGACCATTTTCATCACATTTCTCTATTGTCATTACAATTCCCCATGACCCCTTTTCTTCACAATGCGCCATGATGCCTGTCATCACAATGCTCAATGGCTTTTGTTATCACAATGCTCCAGGACCAGTTTCATCACAATACTCCATCCCCCTTGTCATCACGGTGCACAATGAAACCTCTCATTACAATGCTCCGTGACACTTGTCATCACAATGCTCCATGGCTCTTGTCATCACAATGCTCCAGAATTCTTGTCATCACCATGTTCCATGACCATGTCATCACAATTCTCCATGGCCCTTCGCATCACAATGCTCCATAATTCTTGTCATCACAATGTTCCATGACCGTGTCATTACAATGCTCCATAATTCTTGTCATCACAATGTTCCATGACCGTGTCACCACAATGCTCCATGGCCCTTGTCATCACAATGCTCCAGAATTCTTGTCATCACAATGTTCCATGACCGTGTCATCACAATGCTCCATGGCCCTTGTCATCACAATTCTCTAGAATTCTTGTCATCACAATGTTCCATGACCGTGTCATCACAATGCTCCATGGCCCTTGTCATCACAATGCTCCAGAATTCTTGTCATCACAATGTTCCATGACCGTGTCATCACAATGCCCCATAATTCTTGTCATCAAAATGTTCCATGACCGTGTCATCACAATGCTCCAGAATTCTTGTCATCACAATGTTCCATGACCGTGTCATCACAATGCTGCATGGCCCTTGTCATCACAATGCTCCAGCATTCTTGTCATCACAATGTTCCATGACAGTGTCATCACAATGCTCCATGGCCCTGGTCATCACAATGCTTCAGATTGCTTGTCATCACAAAGTTCCATGACTGTGTCATCACAATGCACCATGGCCCTTGTCATCACAATGCTCCAGAATTCTTGTCATCACAATGTTCCATGACCGTGTCATCACAATGCACCATGGCCCTTTTCATCCCAATGCTCCAGAATTCTTGTCATCACAATGTTCCATGACCGTGTCATCACAATGCTCCATGGCCCTTGTCATCACAATGCTCCAGAATTCTTGTCATCACAAAGTTCCATGACCGTGTCATCACAATGCACCATGGCCCTTGTCATCACAATGCTCCAGAATTCTTGTCATCACAATGTTCCATGACCGTGTCATCACAATGCTCCATGGCCCTTGTCATCACAATGCTCCAGACTTCTTGTCATCACAATGTTCCATGACCGTGTCATCACAATGCTCCATGGCCCTTTTCATCACAATGCTCCAGATTGCTTGTCATCACAATGTTCCATGACCATGTCTTCACAATGCACCATGGCCCTTGTCATCACAATGCTCCATAATTCTTGTCATCACAATGTTCCATGACCGTGTCATTAAAATGCTCCAGAATTCTTGTCATCACAATGTTCCATTACCATGTTATCACAATGCTCCATGGCCCTTTTCATCACAATGCTCCAGATTGCTTGTCATCACAATGTTCCATGACCGTGTCATCACAATGCTCCATGGCCCTTTTCATCCCAATGCTCCAGAATTCTTGTCATCACAATGTTCCATGACCGTGTCATCACAATGCTCCATGGCCCTTGTCATCACAATGCTCCAGAATTCTTGTCATCACAATGCTCCATGGCCCTTTTCATCACAATGCTCCAGATTGCTTGTCATCACAATATTCCATGACCGTGTCATCACAATGCACCATGGCCCTTGTCATCACAATTCTCCAGAATTCTTGTCATCACAATGTTCCTTTACCGTGTCATCACAATGCTCCATGGCCCTTGTCATCACATTGCTCCAGAATTCTTGTCATCACAATGTTCCATGACCGTGTCATCACAATGCTCCATGGCCCTTGTCATCACAATGCACCAGAATTCTTGTCATCACAATGCTCCATGGCCCTTTTCATCACAATGCTCCAGATTGCTTGTCATCACAATGTTCCATGACCGTGTCATCACAATGCTCCATGGCCCTTTTCATCCCAATGCTCCAGAATTCTTGTCATCACAATGCTCCATGGCCCTTTTCATCACAATGCTCCAGATTGCTTGTCATCACAATGTTCCATGAATGTGTCATCACAATGCACCATGGCCCTTGTCATCACAATTCTCCAGAATTCTTGTCATCACAATGTTCCTTTACCGTGTCATCACAATGCTCCATGGCCCTTGTCATCACAATGCTCCAGAATTCTTGTCATCACAATGTTCCATGACCGTGTCATCACAATGCTCCATGGCCCTTGTCATCACAATGCTCCAGAATTCTTGTCATCACAATGCTCCATGGCCCTTTTCATCACAATGCTCCAGATTGCTTGTCATCACAATGTTCCATGACCGTGTCATCACAATGCTCCATGGCCCTTTTCATCCCAATGCTCCAGAATTCTTGTCATCACAATGTTCCATGACCGTGTCATCACAATGCTCCATGGCCCTTGTCATCACAATGCTCCAGAATTCTTGTCATCACAATGCTCCATGGCCCTTTTCATCACAATGCTCCAGATTGCTTGTCATCACAATGTTCCATGACCGTGTCATCACAATGCACCATGGCCCTTGTCATCACAATTCTCCAGAATTCTTGTCATCACAATGTTCCTTTACCGTGTCATCACAATGCTCCATGGCCCTTGTCATCACAATGCTCCAGAATTCTTGTCATCACAATGTTCCATGACCGTGTCATCACAATGCTCCATGGCCCTTGTCATCACAATGCTCCATAATTCTTGTCATCACAATGTTCCATGACCGTGTCATCACAATGCTCCATGGCCCTTGTCATCACATTGCTCCAGAATTCTTGTCATCACAATGTTCCATGACCGTGTCATCACAATGCTCCATGGCCCTTGTCATCACAATGCTCCAGAATTCTTGTCATCACAATGCTCCATGGCCCTTTTCATCACAATGCTCCAGATTGCTTGTCATCACAATGTTCCATGACCGTGTCATCACAATGCTCCATGGCCCTTTTCATCCCAATGCTCCAGAATTCTTGTCATCACAATGCTCCATGGCCCTTTTCATCACAATGCTCCAGATTGCTTGTCATCACAATGTTCCATGAATGTGTCATCACAATGCACCATGGCCCTTGTCATCACAATTCTCCAGAATTCTTGTCATCACAATGTTCCTTTACCGTGTCATCACAATGCTCCATGGCCCTTGTCATCACAATGCTCCAGAATTCTTGTCATCACAATGTTCCATGACCGTGTCATCACAATGCTCCATGGCCCTTGTCATCACAATGCTCCAGAATTCTTGTCATCACAATGCTCCATGGCCCTTTTCATCACAATGCTCCAGATTGCTTGTCATCACAATGTTCCATGACCGTGTCATCACAATGCTCCATGGCCCTTTTCATCCCAATGCTCCAGAATTCTTGTCATCACAATGTTCCATGACCGTGTCATCACAATGCTCCATGGCCCTTGTCATCACAATGCTCCAGAATTCTTGTCATCACAATGCTCCATGGCCCTTTTCATCACAATGCTCCAGATTGCTTGTCATCACAATGTTCCATGACCGTGTCATCACAATGCACCATGGCCCTTGTCATCACAATTCTCCAGAATTCTTGTCATCACAATGTTCCTTTACCGTGTCATCACAATGCTCCATGGCCCTTGTCATCACAATGCTCCAGAATTCTTGTCATCACAATGTTCCATGACCGTGTCATCACAATGCTCCATGGCCCTTGTCATCACAATGCTCCATAATTCTTGTCATCACAATGTTCCATGACCGTGTCACCACAATGCTCCACAATTCTTGTCATCACAATGTTCCGTGACCGTGTCATCACAATGCTACATGACACTGGTCATCACAGTTCTCCATGACCTTTGCCATCACAATGCTCTATATAGTTTTTCATGACAATTCTAAATGACCACTTTAATCAATTTGCTTGCTGACCATTTTCATCACATTTCTCTATTGTCATTACAATTCCCCATGACCCCTTTTCTTCACAATGCGCCATGATGCCTGTCATCACAATGCTCAATGGCTTTTTTATCACAATGCTCCAGGACCAGTTTCATCACAATACTCCATCCCCCTTGTCATCACGGTGCACAATGAAACCTCTCATTACAATGCTCCGTGACACTTGTCATCACAATGCTCCATGGCTCTTGTCATCACAATGCTCCAGAATTCTTGTCATCACCATGTTCCATGACCATGTCATCACAATTCTCCATGGCCCTTCGCATCACAATGCTCCATAATTCTTGTCATCACAATGTTCCATGACCGTGTCATTACAATGCTCCATAATTCTTGTCATCACAATGTTCCATGACCGTGTCACCACAATGCTCCATGGCCCTTGTCATCACAATGCTCCAGAATTCTTGTCATCACAATGTTCCATGACCGTGTCATCACAATGCTCCATGGCCCTTGTCATCACAATTCTCTAGAATTCTTGTCATCACAATGTTCCATGACCGTGTCATCACAATGCTCCATGGCCCTTGTCATCACAATGCTCCAGAATTCTTGTCATCACAATGTTCCATGACCGTGTCATCACAATGCCCCATAATTCTTGTCATCAAAATGTTCCATGACCGTGTCATCACAATGCTCCAGAATTCTTGTCATCACAATGTTCCATGACCGTGTCATCACAATGCTGCATGGCCCTTGTCATCACAATGCTCCAGCATTCTTGTCATCACAATGTTCCATGACAGTGTCATCACAATGCTCCATGGCCCTGGTCATCACAATGCTTCAGATTGCTTGTCATCACAAAGTTCCATGACTGTGTCATCACAATGCACCATGGCCCTTGTCATCACAATGCTCCAGAATTCTTGTCATCACAATGTTCCATGACCGTGTCATCACAATGCTCCATGGCCCTTTTCATCCCAATGCTCCAGAATTCTTGTCATCACAATGTTCCATGACCGTGTCATCACAATGCTCCATGGCCCTTGTCATCACAATGCTCCAGAATTCTTGTCATCACAAAGTTCCATGACCGTGTCATCACAATGCTCCATGGCCCTTGTCATCACAATGCTCCAGAATTCTTGTCATCACAATGTTCCATGACCGTGTCATCACAATGCTCCATGGCCCTTGTCATCACAATGCTCCAGAATTCTTGTCATCACAATGTTCCATGACCGTGTCATCACAATGCTCCATAATTCTTGTCATCACAATGTTCCATGACCGTGTCATCACAATGCTCCATAATTCTTGTCATCACAATGTTCCATGACCGTGTCACCACATTGCTCCATGGCCGTTGTCATCACAATGCTCCAGAATTCTTGTCATCACAATGTTCCATGACCGTGTCATCACAATGCTCCATGGCCCTTGTCATCACAATGCTCCAGAATTCTTGTCATCACAATGTTCCATGACCGTGTCATCACAATGCTCCATGGCCCTTGTCATCACAATGCTCCAGAATTCTTGTCATCACAATGTTCCATGACCGTGTCATCACAATGCTCCATAATTCTTGTCATCACAATGTTCCATGACCGTGTCATCACAATGCTCCATAATTCTTGTCATCACAATGTTCCATGACCGTGTCACCACAATGCTCCACAATTCTTGTCATCACAATGTTCCATGACCGTGTCATCACAATGCTCCATGGCCCTTTTCATCACAATGCTCCAGATTGCTTGTCATCACAATGTTCCATGACCGTGTCATCACAATGCTACATGACACTGGTCATCACAGTTCTCCATGACCTTTGCCAACACAATGCTCTATATAGTTTTTCATGACAATTCTAAATGACCACTTTAATCAATTTGCTTGCTGACCATTTTCATCACATTTCTCTATTGTCATTACAATTCCCCATGACCCCTTTCTTCACAATGCTCCATGATGCCTGTCATCACAATGCTCAATGGCTTTTGTTATCACAATGCTCCAGGACCAGTTTCATCACAATACTCCATCCCCCTTGTCATCATGGTGCACAATGAAACCTCTCATTACAATGCTCCGTGACACTTGTCATCACAATGCTCCATGGCCCTTGTCATCACAATGCTCCAGAATTCTTGTCATCACCATGTTCCATGACCATGTCATCACAAATCTCCATGGCTCTTCGCATCACAATGCTCCAGAATTCTTGTCATCACAATGTTCCATGACCGTGTCATCACAATGCTCCATGGCCCTTTTCATCACAATGCTCCCGATTGCTTGTCATCACAAAGTTCCATGACCGTGTCATCACAATGCACCATGGGCTTTCTCATCACCATGCTCCAGAATTCTTGTCATCACAATGTTCCATGACCGTGTCATCACAATGCTCCAGAATTCTTCTCATCACCATGTTCCATGACAATGTCATCACAATGCTCCATGGCCCTTTTCATCTCAATGCTCCAGATTGCTTGTCATCACAAAGTTCCATGACCGTGTCCTCACAATGCACCATGGGCTTTGTCATCACCATGCTCCAGAACTCTTGTCATCACAATGTTCCATGACCGTGTCATCACAATGCTCCAGAATTCTTGTCATCACCATGTTCCATGACAATGTCATCACAATTCTCCATGGCCCTTCTCATCACAATGCTCCAGAATTCTTGTCATCACAATGTTCCATGACCGTGTCATCACAATGCTCCATAATTCTTGTCATCACAATGTTCCATGACCGTGTCATCACAATGCTCCATAATTCTTGTCATCACAATGTTCCATGACCGTGTCACCACAATGCTCCACAATTCTTGTCATCACAATGTTCCATGACCGTGTCATCACAATGCTACATGACACTGGTCATCACAGTTCTCCATGACCTTTGCCATCACAATGCTCTATATAGTTTTTCATGACAATTCTAAATGACCACTTTAATCAATTTGCTTGCTGACCATTTTCATCACATTTCTCTATTGTCATTACAATTCCCCATGACCCCTTTTCTTCACAATGCGCCATGATGCCTGTCATCACAATGCTCAATGGCTTTTGTTATCACAATGCTCCAGGACCAGTTTCATCACAATACTCCATCCCCCTTGTCATCACGGTGCACAATGAAACCTCTCATTACAATGCTCCGTGACACTTGTCATCACAATGCTCCATGGCTCTTGTCATCACAATGCTCCAGAATTCTTGTCATCACCATGTTCCATGACCATGTCATCACAATTCTCCATGGCCCTTCGCATCACAATGCTCCATAATTCTTGTCATCACAATGTTCCATGACCGTGTCATTACAATGCTCCATAATTCTTGTCATCACAATGTTCCATGACCGTGTCACCACAATGCTCCATGGCCCTTGTCATCACAATGCTCCAGAATTCTTGTCATCACAATGTTCCATGACCGTGTCATCACAATGCTCCATGGCCCTTGTCATCACAATTCTCAAGAATTCTTGTCATCACAATGTACCATGACCGTGTCATCACAATGCTCCATGGCCCTTGTCATCACAATGCTCCAGAATTCTTGTCATCACAATGTTCCATGACCGTGTCATCACAATGCCCCATAATTCTTGTCATCAAAATGTTCCATGACCGTGTCATCACAATGCTCCAGAATTCTTGTCATCACAATGTTCCATGACCGTGTCATCACAATGCTGCATGGCCCTTGTCATCACAATGCTCCAGCATTCTTGTCATCACAATGTTCCATGACAGTGTCATCACAATGCTCCATGGCCCTGGTCATCACAATGCTTCAGATTGCTTGTCATCACAAAGTTCCATGACTGTGTCATCACAATGCACCATGGCCCTTGTCATCACAATGCTCCAGAATTCTTGTCATCACAATGTTCCATGACCGTGTCATCACAATGTTCCATGGCCCTTTTCATCCCAATGCTCCAGAATTCTTGTCATCACAATGTTCCATGACCGTGTCATCACAATGCTCCATGGCCCTTGTCATCACAATGCTCCAGAATTCTTGTCATCACAAAGTTCCATGACCATGTCATCACAATGCACCATGGCCCTTGTCATCACAATGCTCCAGAATTCTTGTCATCACAATGTTCCATGACCGTGTCATCACAATGCTCCATGGCCCTTGTCATCACAATGCTCCAGAATTCTTGTCATCACAATGTTCCATGACCGTGTCATCACAATGCTCCATGGCCCTTTTCATCACAATGCTAAAGATTGCTTGTCATCACAATGTTCCATGACCATGTCTTCACAATGCACCATGGCCCTTGTCATCACAATGCTCCATAATTCTTGTCATCACAATGTTCCATGACCGTGTCATTAAAATGCTCCAGAATTCTTGTCATCACAATGTTCCATGACCATGTCATCACAATGCTCCATGGCCCTTTTCATCACAATGCTCCAGATTGCTTGTCATCACAATGTTCCATGACCGTGTCATCACAATGCTCCATGGCCCTTTTCATCCCAATGCTCCAGAATTCTTGTCATCACAATGTTCCATGACCGTGTCATCACAATGCTCCATGGCCCTTGTCATCACAATGCTCCAGAATTCTTGTCATCACAATGCTCCATGGCCCTTTTCATCACAATGCTCCAGATTGCTTGTCATCACAATGTTCCATGACCGTGTCATCACAATGCACCATGGCCCTTGTCATCACAATTCTCCAGAATTCTTGTCATCACAATGTTCCTTTACCGTGTCATCACAATGCTCCATGGCCTTTGTCATCACAATGCTCCAGAATTCTTGTCATCACAATGTTCCATGACCGTGTCATCACAATGCTCCATGGCCCTTGTCATCACAATGCTCCAGAATTCTTGTCATCACAATGCTCCATGGTCCTTTTCATCACAATGCTCCAGATTGCTTGTCATCACAATGTTCCATGACCGTGTCATCACAATGCTCCATGGCCCTTTTCATCCCAATGCTCCAGAATTCTTGTCATCACAATGCTCCATGGCCCTTTTCATCACAATGCTCCAGATTGCTTGTCATCACAATGTTCCATGAATGTGTCATCACAATGCACCATAGCCCTTGTCATCACAATTCTCCAGAATTCTTGTCATCACAATGTTCCTTTACCGTGTCATCACAATGCTCCATGGCCCTTGTCATCACAATGCTCCAGAATTCTTGTCATCACAATGTTCCATGACCGTGTCATCACAATGCTCCATGGCCCTTGTCATCACAATGCTCCAGAATTCTTGTCATCACAATGCTCCATGGCCCTTTTCATCACAATGCTCCAGATTGCTTGTCATCACAATGTTCCATGACCGTGTCATCACAATGCTCCATGGCCCTTTTCATCCCAATGCTCCAGAATTCTTGTCATCACAATGTTCCATGACCGTGTCATCACAATGCTCCATGGCCCTTGTCATCACAATGCTCCAGAATTCTTGTCATCACAATGCTCCATGGCCCTTTTCATCACAATGCTCCAGATTGCTTGTCATCACAATGTTCCTTTACCGTGTCATCACAATGCTCCATGGCCCTTGTCATCACAATGCTCCAGAATTCTTGTCATCACAATGTTCCATGACCGTGTCATCACAATGCTCCATGGCCCTTGTCATCACAATGCTCCATAATTCTTGTCATCACAATGTTCCATGACCGTGTCATCACAATGCTCCATGGCCCTTGTCATCACAATGCTCCAGAATTCTTGTCATCACAATGTTCCATGACCGTGTCATCACAATGCTCCATAATTCTTGTCATCACAATGTTCCATGACCGTGTCATCACAATGCTCCATAATTCTTGTCATCACAATGTTCCATGACCGTGTCACCACATTGCTCCATGGCCGTTGTCATCACAATGCTCCAGAATTCTTGTCATCACAATGTTCCATGACCGTGTCATCACAATGCTCCATGGCCCTTGTCATCACAATGCTCCAGAATTCTTGTCATCACAATGTTCCATGACCGTGTCATCACAATGCTCCATGGCCCTTGTCATCACAAGGCTCCAGAATTCTTGTCATCACAATGTTCCATGACCGTGTCATCACAATGCTCCATAATTCTTGTCATCACAATGTTCCATGACCGTGTCATCACAATGCTCCATAATTCTTGTCATCACAATGTTCCATGACCGTGTCACCACAATGCTCCACAATTCTTGTCATCACAATGTTCCATGACCGTGTCATCACAATGCTCCATGGCCCTTTTCATCACAATGCTCCAGATTGCTTGTCATCACAATGTTCCATGACCGTGTCATCACAATGCACCATGGCCCTTGTCATCACAATGCTCCATAATTCTTGTCATCACAATGTTCCATGACCGTGTCATCACAATGCTCTATATAGTTTTTCATGACAATTCTAAATGACCACTTTAATCACTTTGCTTGCTGACCATTTTATCACATTTCTCTATTGTCATTACAATTCCCCATGACCCCTTTCTTCACAATGCGCCATGATGCCTGTCATCACAATGCTCAATGGCTTTTGTTATCACAATGCTCCAGGACCAGTTTCATCACAATACTCCATCCCCCTTGTCATCACGGTGCACAATGAAACCTCTCATTACAATGCTCCGTGACACTTGTCATCACAATGCTCCATGGCCCTTCTCATCACAATGCTCCAGAATTCTTGTCATCACCATGTTCCATGACCATGTCATCACAATTCTCCATGGCCCTTCGCATCACAATGCTCCAGAATTCTTCTCATCACAATGTTCCATGACCGTGTCATAACAATGCTCCATGGCCCTTTTCATCACAATGCTCCAGATTGCTTGTCATCACAAAGTTCCATGACCGTGTCATCACAATGCTCCAGAATTCTTGTCATCACCATGTTCCATGACCATGTCATCACAATTCTCCATGGCGCTTCTCATCACAATGCTCCAGAATTCTTGTCATCACAATGTTCCATGACCGTGTCATCACAATGCACCATGGCCCTTGTCATCACAATGCTCCATAATTCTTGTCATCACAATGTTCCATGACCGTGTCATTAAAATGCTCCAGAATTCTTGTCAACACAATGTTCCATGACCATGTCATCACAATGCTCCATGGCCCTTGTCATCACAATTCTCCAGAATTCTTGTCATCACAATGTTCCATGACCATGTCATCACAATGCTCCATGTCCCTTCTCATCACAATGCTCCATAATTCTTGTCATCACAATGTTCCATGACCGTGTCATCACAATGCTCCATAATTCTTGTCTTCACAATGTTCCATGACCGTGTCACCACAATGCTCCATAGCCCTTGTCATCACAATGCTCCATAATTCTTGTCTTCACAATGTTCCATGACCGTGTCACCACAATGCTCCATAGCCCTTGTCATCACAATGCTCCAGAATTCTTGTCACCACAATGTTCCATGACCGTGCCATTAAAATGCTCCAGAATTCTTGTCATCACAATGTTCCATGACAGTGTCATCACAATGCTCCATGGCCCTGGTCATCACAATGCTTCAGATTGCTTGTCATCACAAAGTTCCATGACTGTTTCATCACAATGCACCATGGCCCTTGTCATCACAATGCTCCAGAATTCTTGTCATCACAATGTTCCATGACCGTGTCATCACAATGCTCCATGGCCCTTTTCATCCCAATGCTCCAGAATTCTTGTCATCACAATGTTCCATGACGGTGTCATCACAATGCTCCATGGCCCTTGTCATCACAATGCTCCAGAATTCTTGTCATCACAAAGTTCCATGACCGTGTCATCACAATGCACCATGGCCCTTGTCATCACAATCCTCCAGAATACTTGTCATCACAATGTTCCATGACCGTGTCATCACAATGCTCCATGGCCCTTGTCATCACAATGCTCCATAATTCTTGTCATCACAATGTTCCATGACCGTGTCATCACAATGCTCCATGGCCCTTGTCATCACAATGCTCCAGAATTCTTGTCATCACAATGTTCCATAACCGTGTCATCACAATGCTCCATAATTCTTGTCATCACAATGTTCCATGACCGTGTCATCACAATGCTCCACAATTCTTGTCATCACAATGTTCCATGACCGTGTCATCACAATGCTACATGACATTGGTCATCACAGTTCTCCATGACCTTTGCCATCACAATGCTCTATATAGTTTTTCATGACAATTCTAAATGACCACTTTAATCAATTTGCTTGCTGACCATTTTCATCACATTTCTCTATTGTCATTACAATTCCCCATGACCCCTTTCTTCACAATGCTCCATGGCCCTTGTCATCACAATGCTCCAGAATTCTTGTCATCACAATGTTCCATGACCGTGTCATCACAATGCTCCATAATTCTTGTCATCACAATGTTCCATGACCGTGTCATCACAATGCTCCATAATTCTTGTCATCACAATGTTCTATGACCGTGTCACCACAATGCTCCATGGCCCTTGTCATCACAATGCTCCAGAATTCTTGTCATCACAATGTTCCATGACCGTGTCATCACAATGCTCCATGGCCCTTGTCATCACAATTCTCCAGAATTCTTGTCATCACAATGTTCGATGTCCGTGTCATCACAATGCTCCATGGCCCTTGTCATCACAATGCTCCAGATTGCTTGTCATCACAATGTTCCATGACCGTGTCATCACAATGCTCCATAATTCTTGTCATCACAATGTTCCATGACCGTGTCATCACAATGCTTCATAATTCTTGTCATCACAATGTTCCATGACCGTGTCACCACAATGCTCCACAATTCTTGTCATCACAATGTTCCATGACCGTGTCATCACAATGCTACATGACATTGGTCATCACAGTTCTCCATGACCTTTGCCATCACAATGCTCTATATAGTTTTTCATGACAATTCTAAATGACCACTTTAATCAATTTGCTTGCTGACCATTTTCATCAAATTTCTCTATTGTCATTACAATTCCCCATGACCCCTTTCTTCACAATGCTCCACGGCCCTTGTCATCACAATGCTCCAGAATTCTTGTCATCACAATGTTCCATGACCGTGTCATCACAATGCTCCATAATTCTTGTCATCACAATGTTCCATGACCGTGTCATCACAATGCTCCATAATTCTTGTCATCACAATGTTCTATGACCGTGTCACCACAATGCTCCATGGCCCTTGTCATCACAATGCTCCAGAATTCTTGTCATCACAATGTTCCATGACCGTGTCATCACAATGCTCCATGGCCCTTGTCATCACAATTCTCCAAAATTCTTGTCATCACAATGTTCGATGACCGTGTCATCACAATGCTCCATGGCCCTTGTCATCACAATGCTCCAGATTGCTTGTCATCACAATGTTCCATGACCGTGTCTTCACAATGCACCATTGCTCTTGTCATCACAATGCTCCATAATTCTTGTCATCACAATGTTCCATGACCGTGTCATTAAAATGCTCCAGAATTCTTGTCATCACAATGTTCCATGACCGTGTCATCACAATGCTCCATAATTCTTGTCATCACAATGTTCTATGACCGTGTCACCACAATGCTCCATGGCCCTTGTCATCACAATGCTCCAGAATTCTTGTAATCACAATGTTCCATGACCGTGTCATCACAATGCTCCATGGCCCTTGTCATCACAATGCTCCAGAATTCTTGTCATCACAATGTTCCATGACCGTGTCATCACAATGCTCCATGGCCCTTGTCATCACAATGCTCCAGAATTCTTGTCATCACAATGTTCCATGACCGTGTCATCACAATGCTCCAGAATTCTTGTCATCACAATGTTCCATGACCGTGTCATCACAATGCTCCATAATTCTTGTCATCACAATGTTGAATGACCGTGTCACCACAATGCTCCACAATTCTTGTCATCACAATGTTCCATGACCGTGTCATCACAATGCTCCATGGCCCTTTTCATCACAATGCTCCAGATTGCTTGTCATCACAATGTTCCATGACCGTGTCATCACAATGCACCATGGCCCTTGTCATCACAATGCTCCATAATTCTTGTCATCACAATGTTCCATGACCATGTCATCACAATGCTCTATATAGTTTTTCATGACAATTCTAAATGACCACTTTAATCACTTTGCTTGCTGACCATTTTATCACATTTCTCTATTGTCATTACAATTCCCCATGACCCCTTTCTTCACAATGCGCCATGATGCCTGTCATCACAATGCTCAATGGCTTTTGTTATCACAATGCTCCAGGACCAGTTTCATCACAATACTCCATCCCCCTTGTCATCACGGTGCACAATGAAACCTCTCATTACAATGCTCCGTGACACTTGTCATCACAATGCTCCATGGCCCTTCTCATCACAATGCTCCAGAATTCTTGTCATCACCATGTTCCATGACCATGTCATCACAATTCTCCATGGCCCTTCGCATCACAATGCTCCAGAATTCTTCTCATCACAATGTTCCATGACCGTGTCATAACAATGCTCCATGGCCCTTTTCATCACAATGCTCCAGATTGCTTGTCATCACAAAGTTCCATGACCGTGTCATCACAATGCTCCAGAATTCTTGTCATCACCATGTTCCATGACCATGTCATCACAATTCTCCATGGCGCTTCTCATCACAATGCTCCAGAATTCTTGTCATCACAATGTTCCATGACCGTGTCATCACAATGCACCATGGCCCTTGTCATCACAATGCTCCATAATTCTTGTCATCACAATGTTCCATGACCGTGTCATTAAAATGCTCCAGAATTCTTGTCATCACAATGTTCCATGACCATGTCATCACAATGTTCCATGGCCCTTGTCATCACAATTCTCCAGAATTCTTGTCATCACAATGTTCCATGACCATGTCATCACAATGCTCCATGTCCCTTCTCATCACAATGCTCCATAATTCTTGTCATCACAATGTTCCATGACCGTGTCATCACAATGCTCCATAATTCTTGTCTTCACAATGTTCCATGACCGTGTCACCACAATGCTCCATACCCCTTGTCATCACAATGCTCCATAATTCTTGTCTTCACAATGTTCCATGACCGTGTCACCACAATGCTCCATAGCCCTTGTCATCACAATGCTCCAGAATTCTTTTCACCACAATGTTCCATGACCGTGCCATTAAAATGCTCCAGAATTCTTGTCATCACAATGTTCCATGACAGTGTCATCACAATGCTCCATTGCCCTGGTCATCACAATGCTTCAGATTGCTTGTCATCACAAAGTTCCATGACTGTTTCATCACAATGCACCATGGCCCTTGTCATCACAATGCTCCAGAATTCTTGTCATCACAATGTTCCATGACCGTGTCATCACAATGCTCCATGGCCCTTTTCATCCCAATGCTCCAGAATTCTTGTCATCACAATGTTCCATGACCGTGTCATCACAATGCTCCATGGCCCTTGTCATCACAATGCTCCAGAATTCTTGTCATCACAAAGTTCCATGACCGTGTCATCACAATGCACCATGGCCCTTGTCATCACAATCCTCCAGAATTCTTGTCATCACAATGTTCCATGACCGTGTCATCACAATGCTCCATGGCCCTTGTCATCACAATGCTCCATAATTCTTGTCATCACAATGTTCCATGACCGTGTCATCACAATGCTCCATGGCCCTTGTTATCACAATGCTCCAGAATTCTTGTCATCACAATGTTCCATGACCGTGTCATCACAATGCTCCATAATTCTTGTCATCACAATGTTCCATGACCGTGTCATCACAATGCTCCACAATTCTTGTCATCACAATGTTCCATGACCGTGTCATCACAATGCTACATGACATTGGTCATCACAGTTCTCCATGACCTTTGCCATCACAATGCTCTATATAGTTTTTCATGACAATTCTAAATGACCACTTTAATCAATTTGCTTGCTGACCATTTTCATCACATTTCTCTATTGTCATTACAATTCCCCATGACCCCTTTCTTCACAATGCTCCATGGCCCTTGTCATCACAATGCTCCAGAATTCTTGTCATCACAATGTTCCATGACCGTGTCATCACAATGCTCCATAATTCTTGTCATCACAATGTTCCATGACCGTGTCATCACAATGCTCCATAATTCTTGTCATCACAATGTTCTATGACCGTGTCACCACAATGCTCCATGGCCCTTGTCATCACAATGCTCCAGAATTCTTGTCATCACAATGTTCCATGACCGTGTCATCACAATGCTCCATGGCCCTTGTCATCACAATTCTCCAGAATTCTTGTCATCACAATGTTCGATGACCGTGTCATCACAATGCTCCATGGCCCTTGTCATCACAATGCTCCAGATTGCTTGTCATCACAATGTTCCATGACCGTGTCATCACAATGCTCCATAATTCTTGTCATCACAATGTTCCATGACCGTGTCATCACAATGCTTCATAATTCTTGTCATCACAATGTTCCATGACCGTGTCACCACAATGCTCCACAATTCTTGTCATCACAATGTTCCATGACCGTGTCATCACAATGCTACATGACATTGGTCATCACAGTTCTCCATGACCTTTGCCATCACAATGCTCTATATAGTTTTTCATGACAATTCTAAATGACCACTTTAATCAATTTGCTTGCTGACCATTTTCATCAAATTTCTCTATTGTCATTACAATTCCCCATGACCCCTTTCTTCACAATGCTCCACGGCCCTTGTCATCACAATGCTCCAGAATTCTTGTCATCACAATGTTCCATGACCGTGTCATCACAATGCTCCATAATTCTTGTCATCACAATGTTCCATGACCGTGTCATCACAATGCTCCATAATTCTTGTCATCACAATGTTCTATGACCGTGTCACCACAATGCTCCATGGCCCTTGTCATCACAATGCTCCAGAATTCTTGTCATCACAATGTTCCATGACCGTGTCATCACAATGCTCCATGGCCCTTGTCATCACAATTCTCCAAAATTCTTGTTATCACAATGTTCGATGACCGTGTCATCACAATGCTCCATGGCCCTTGTCATCACAATGCTCCAGATTGCTTGTCATCACAATGTTCCATGACCGTGTCTTCACAATGCACCATTGCCCTTGTCATCACAATGCTCCATAATTCTTGTCATCACAATGTTCCATGACCGTGTCATTAAAATGCTCCAGAATTCTTGTCATCACAATGTTCCATGACCATGTCATCACAATGCTCCATGGCCCTTGTCATCACAATTCTCCAGAATTCTTGTCATCACAATGTTCCATGACCGTGTCATCACAATGCTCCATGGCCCTTGTCATCACAATGCTCCAGAATTCTTGTCATCACAATGTTCCATGACCAAGTCATCACAATGCTCCATGGCCCTTGTCATCACAATGCTCCAGAATTCTTGTCATCACAATGTTCCATGACCGTGTCATCACAATGCTCCATAATTCTTGTCATCACAATGTTCCATGACCGTGTCATCACAATGCTCCATAATTCTTGTCATCACAATGTTCTATGACCGTGTCACCACAATGCTCCATGGCCCTTGTCATCACAATGCTCCAGAATTCTTGTCATCACAATGTTCCATGACCGTGTCATCACAATGCTCCATGGCCCTTGTCATCACAATGCTCCAGAATTCTTGTCATCACAATGTTCCATGACCGTGTCATCACAATGCTCCATGGCCCTTGTCATCACAATGCTCCAGAATTCTTGTCATCACAATGTTCCATGACCGTGTCATCACAATGCTCCATGGCCCTTGTCATCACAATGCTCCAGAATTCTTGTCATCACAATGTTCCATGACCGTGTCATCACAATGCTCCATAATTCTTGTCATCACAATGTTCCATGACCGTGTCATCACAATGCTCCATAATTCTTGTCATCACAATGTTCCATGACCGTGTCATCACAATACTCCACAATTCTTGTCATCACAATGTTCCATGACCGTTTCATCACAATGCTCCATGGACCTTCTCATCACAATGCTCCATAATTCTTGTCATCACAATGTTCCATGACCGTGTCATCACAATGCTCCATAATTCTTGTCTTCACAATGTTCCATGACCGTGTCACCACAATGCTCCATACCCCTTGTCATCACAATGCTCCATAATTCTTGTCTTCACAATGTTCCATGACCGTGTCACCACAATGCTCCATAGCCCTTGTCATCACAATGCTCCAGAATTCTTGTCACCACAATGTTCCATGACCGTGCCATTAAAATGCTCCAGAATTCTTGTCATCACAATGTTCCATGACAGTGTCATCACAATGCTCCATTGCCCTGGTCATCACAATGCTTCAGATTGCTTGTCATCACAAAGTTCCATGACTGTTTCATCACAATGCACCATGGCCCTTGTCATCACAATGCTCCAGAATTCTTGTCATCACAATGTTCCATGACCGTGTCATCACAATGCTCCATGGCCCTTTTCATCCCAATGCTCCAGAATTCTTGTCATCACAATGTTCCATGACCGTGTCATCACAATGCTCCATGGCCCTTGTCATCACAATGCTCCAGAATTCTTGTCATCACAAAGTTCCATGACCGTGTCATCACAATGCACCATGGCCCTTGTCATCACAATCCTCCAGAATTCTTGTCATCACAATGTTCCATGACCGTGTCATCACAATGCTCCATGGCCCTTGTCATCACAATGCTCCATAATTCTTGTCATCACAATGTTCCATGACCGTGTCATCACAATGCTCCATGGCCCTTGTCATCACAATGCTCCAGAATTCTTGTCATCACAATGTTCCATGACCGTGTCATCACAATGCTCCATAATTCTTGTCATCACAATGTTCCATGACCGTGTCATCACAATGCTCCACAATTCTTGTCATCACAATGTTCCATGACCGTGTCATCACAATGCTACATGACATTGGTCATCACAGTTCTCCATGACCTTTGCCATCACAATGCTCTATATAGTTTTTCATGACAATTCTAAATGACCACTTTAATCAATTTGCTTGCTGACCATTTTCATCACATTTCTCTATTGTCATTACAATTCCCCATGACCCCTTTCTTCACAATGCTCCATGGCCCTTGTCATCACAATGCTCCAGAATTCTTGTCATCACAATGTTCCATGACCATGTCATCACAATGCTCCATAATTCTTGTCATCACAATGTTCCATGACCGTGTCATCACAATGCTCCATAATTCTTGTCATCACAATGTTCTATGACCGTGTCACCACAATGCTCCATGGCCCTTGTCATCACAATGCTCCAGAATTCTTGTCATCACAATGTTCCATGACCGTGTCATCACAATGCTCCATGGCCCTTGTCATCACAATTCTCCAGAATTCTTGTCATCACAATGTTCGATGACCGTGTCATCACAATGCTCCATGGCCCTTGTCATCACAATGCTCCAGATTGCTTGTCATCACAATGTTCCATGACCGTGTCATCACAATGCTCCATAATTCTTGTCATCACAATGTTCCATGACCGTGTCATCACAATGCTTCATAATTCTTGTCATCACAATGTTCCATGACCGTGTCACCACAATGCTCCACAATTCTTGTCATCACAATGTTCCATGACCGTGTCATCACAATGCTACATGACATTGGTCATCACAGTTCTCCATGACCTTTGCCATCACAATGCTCTATATAGTTTTTCATGACAATTCTAAATGACCACTTTAATCAATTTGCTTGCTGACCATTTTCATCAAATTTCTCTATTGTCATTACAATTCCCCATGACCCCTTTCTTCACAATGCTCCACGGCCCTTGTCATCACAATGCTCCAGAATTCTTGTCATCACAATGTTCCATGACCGTGTCATCACAATGCTCCATAATTCTTGTCATCACAATGTTCCATGACCGTGTCATCACAATGCTCCATAATTCTTGTCATCACAATGTTCTATGACCGTGTCACCACAATGCTCCATGGCCCTTGTCATCACAATGCTCCAGAATTCTTGTCATCACAATGTTCCATGACCGTGTCATCACAATGCTCCATGGCCCTTGTCATCACAATTCTCCAAAATTCTTGTTATCACAATGTTCGATGACCGTGTCATCACAATGCTCCATGGCCCTTGTCATCACAATGCTCCAGATTGCTTGTCATCACAATGTTCCATGACCGTGTCTTCACAATGCACCATTGCCCTTGTCATCACAATGCTCCATAATTCTTGTCATCACAATGTTCCATGACCGTGTCATTAAAATGCTCCAGAATTCTTGTCATCACAATGTTCCATGACCATGTCATCACAATGCTCCATGGCCCTTGTCATCACAATTCTCCAGAATTCTTGTCATCACAATGTTCCATGACCGTGTCATCACAATGCTCCATGGCCCTTGTCATCACAATGCTCCAGAATTCTTGTCATCACAATGTTCCATGACCAAGTCATCACAATGCTCCATGGCCCTTGTCATCACAATGCTCCAGAATTCTTGTCATCACAATGTTCCATGACCGTGTCATTACAATGCTCCATGGCCCTTGTCATCACAATGCTCCAGAATTCTTGTCATCACAATGTTCCATGACCGTGTCATCACAATGCTCCATAATTCTTGTCATCACAATGTTCCATGACCGTGTCATCACAATGCTCCATAATTCTTGTCATCACAATGTTCTATGACCGTGTCACCACAATGCTCCATGGCCCTTGTCATCACAATGCTCCAGAATTCTTGTCATCACAATGTTCCATGACCGTGTCATCACAATGCTCCATGGCCCTTGTCATCACAATGCTCCAGAATTCTTGTCATCACAATGTTCCATGACCGTGTCATCACAATGCTCCATGGCCCTTGTCATCACAATGCTCCAGAATTCTTGTCATCACAATGTTCCATGACCGTGTCATCACAATGCTCCATGGCCCTTGTCATCACAATGCTCCAGAATTCTTGTCATCACAATGTTCCATGACCGTGTCATCACAATGCTCCATAATTCTTGTCATCACAATGTTCCATGACCGTGTCATCACAATGCTCCATAATTCTTGTCATCACAATGTTCCATGACCGTGTCATCACAATACTCCACAATTCTTGTCATCACAATGTTCCATGACCGTTTCATCACAATGCTCCATGGACCTTCTCATCACAATGCTCCATAATTCTTGTCATCACAATGTTCCATGACCGTGTCATCACAATGCTCCATAATTCTTGTCTTCACAATGTTCCATGACCGTGTCACCACAATGCTCCATACCCCTTGTCATCACAATGCTCCATAATTCTTGTCTTCACAATGTTCCATGACCGTGTCACCACAATGCTCCATAGCCCTTGTCATCACAATGCTCCAGAATTCTTGTCACCACAATGTTCCATGACCGTGCCATTAAAATGCTCCAGAATTCTTGTCATCACAATGTTCCATGACAGTGTCATCACAATGCTCCATTGCCCTGGTCATCACAATGCTTCAGATTGCTTGTCATCACAAAGTTCCATGACTGTTTCATCACAATGCACCATGGCCCTTGTCATCACAATGCTCCAGAATTCTTGTCATCACAATGTTCCATGACCGTGTCATCACAATGCTCCATGGCCCTTTTCATCCCAATGCTCCAGAATTCTTGTCATCACAATGTTCCATGACCGTGTCATCACAATGCTCCATGGCCCTTGTCATCACAATGCTCCAGAATTCTTGTCATCACAAAGTTCCATGACCGTGTCATCACAATGCACCATGGCCCTTGTCATCACAATCCTCCAGAATTCTTGTCATCACAATGTTCCATGACCGTGTCATCACAATGCTCCATGGCCCTTGTCATCACAATGCTCCATAATTCTTGTCATCACAATGTTCCATGACCGTGTCATCACAATGCTCCATGGCCCTTGTCATCACAATGCTCCAGAATTCTTGTCATCACAATGTTCCATGACCGTGTCATCACAATGCTCCATAATTCTTGTCATCACAATGTTCCATGACCGTGTCATCACAATGCTCCACAATTCTTGTCATCACAATGTTCCATGACCGTGTCATCACAATGCTACATGACATTGGTCATCACAGTTCTCCATGACCTTTGCCATCACAATGCTCTATATAGTTTTTCATGACAATTCTAAATGACCACTTTAATCAATTTGCTTGCTGACCATTTTCATCACATTTCTCTATTGTCATTACAATTCCCCATGACCCCTTTCTTCACAATGCTCCATGGCCCTTGTCATCACAATGCTCCAGAATTCTTGTCATCACAATGTTCCATGACCGTGTCATCACAATGCTCCATAATTCTTGTCATCACAATGTTCCATGACCGTGTCATCACAATGCTCCATAATTCTTGTCATCACAATGTTCTATGACCGTGTCACCACAATGCTCCATGGCCCTTGTCATCACAATGCTCCAGAATTCTTGTCATCACAATGTTCCATGACCGTGTCATCACAATGCTCCATGGCCCTTGTCATCACAATTCTCCAGAATTCTTGTCATCACAATGTTCGATGACCGTGTCATCACAATGCTCCATGGCCCTTGTCATCACAATGCTCCAGATTGCTTGTCATCACAATGTTCCATGACCGTGTCATCACAATGCTCCATAATTCTTGTCATCACAATGTTCCATGACCGTGTCATCACAATGCTTCATAATTCTTGTCATCACAATGTTCCATGACCGTGTCACCACAATGCTCCACAATTCTTGTCATCACAATGTTCCATGACCGTGTCATCACAATGCTACATGACATTGGTCATCACAGTTCTCCATGACTTTTGCCATCACAATGCTCTATATAGTTTTTCATGACAATTCTAAATGACCACTTTAATCAATTTGCTTGCTGACCATTTTCATCAAATTTCTCTATTGTCATTACAATTCCCCATGACCCCTTTCTTCACAATGCTCCACGGCCCTTGTCATCACAATGCTCCAGAATTCTTGTCATCACAATGTTCCATGACCGTGTCATCACAATGCTCCATAATTCTTGTCATCACAATGTTCCATGACCGTGTCATCACAATGCTCCATAATTCTTGTCATCACAATGTTCTATGACCGTGTCACCACAATGCTCCATGGCCCTTGTCATCACAATGCTCCAGAATTCTTGTCATCACAATGTTCCATGACCGTGTCATCACAATGCTCCATGGCCCTTGTCATCACAATTCTCCAAAATTCTTGTTATCACAATGTTCGATGACCGTGTCATCACAATGCTCCATGGCCCTTGTCATCACAATGCTCCAGATTGCTTGTCATCACAATGTTCCATGACCGTGTCTTCACAATGCACCATAGCCCTTGTCATCACAATGCTCCATAATTCTTGTCATCACAATGTTCCATGACCGTGTCATTAAAATGCTCCAGAATTCTTGTCATCACAATGTTCCATGACCATGTCATCACAATGCTCCATGGCCCTTGTCATCACAATTCTCCAGAATTCTTGTCATCACAATGTTCCATGACCGTGTCATCACAATGCTCCATGGCCCTTGTCATCACAATGCTCCAGAATTCTTGTCATCACAATGTTCCATGACCAAGTCATCACAATGCTCCATGGCCCTTGTCATCACAATGCTCCAGAATTCTTGTCATCACAATGTTCCATGACCGTGTCATTACAATGCTCCATGGCCCTTGTCATCACAATGCTCCAGAATTCTTGTCATCACAATGTTCCATGACCGTGTCATCACAATGCTCCATAATTCTTGTCATCACAATGTTCCATGACCGTGTCATCACAATGCTCCATAATTCTTGTCATCACAATGTTCTATGACCGTGTCACCACAATGCTCCATGGCCCTTGTCATCACAATGCTCCAGAATTCTTGTCATCACAATGTTCCATGACCGTGTCATCACAATGCTCCATAATTCTTGTCATCACAATGTTCCATGACCGTGTCATCACAATGCTCCACAATTCTTGTCATCACAATGTTCCATGACCGTGTCATCACAATGCTACATGACATTGGTCATCACAGTTCTCCATGACCTTTGCCATCACAATGCTCTATATAGTTTTTCATGACAATTCTAAATGACCTCTTTAATCAATTTGCTTGCTGACCATTTTCATCACATTTCTCTATTGTCATTACAATTCCCCATGACCCCTTTCTTCACAATGCTCCATGGCCCTTGTCATCACAATGCTCCAGAATTCTTGTCATCACAATGTTCCATGACCGTGTCATCACAATGCTCCATAATTCTTGTCATCACAATGTTCCATGACCGTGTCATCACAATGCTCCATAATTCTTGTCATCACAATGTTCTATGACCGTGTCACCACAATGCTCCATGGCCCTTGTCATCACAATGCTCCAGAATTCTTGTCATCACAATGTTCCATGACCGTGTCATCACAATGCTCCATGGCCCTTGTCATCACAATTCTCCAGAATTCTTGTCATCACAATGTTCGATGACCGTGTCATCACAATGCTCCATGGCCCTTGTCATCACAATGCTCCAGATTGCTTGTCATCACAATGTTCCATGACCGTGTCATCACAATGCTCCATAATTCTTGTCATCACAATGTTCCATGACCGTGTCATCACAATGCTTCATAATTCTTGTCATCACAATGTTCCATGACCGTGTCACCACAATGCTCCACAATTCTTGTCATCACAATGTTCCATGACCGTGTCATCACAATGCTACATGACATTGGTCATCACAGTTCTCCATGACTTTTGCCATCACAATGCTCTATATAGTTTTTCATGACAATTCTAAATGACCACTTTAATCAATTTGCTTGCTGACCATTTTCATCAAATTTCTCTATTGTCATTACAATTCCCCATGACCCCTTTCTTCACAATGCTCCACGGCCCTTGTCATCACAATGCTCCAGAATTCTTGTCATCACAATGTTCCATGACCGTGTCATCACAATGCTCCATAATTCTTGTCATCACAATGTTCCATGACCGTGTCATCACAATGCTCCATAATTCTTGTCATCACAATGTTCTATGACCGTGTCACCACAATGCTCCATGGCCCTTGTCATCACAATGCTCCAGAATTCTTGTCATCACAATGTTCCATGACCGTGTCATCACAATGCTCCATGGCCCTTGTCATCACAATTCTCCAAAATTCTTGTTATCACAATGTTCGATGACCGTGTCATCACAATGCTCCATGGCCCTTGTCATCACAATGCTCCAGATTGCTTGTCATCACAATGTTCCATGACCGTGTCTTCACAATGCACCATAGCCCTTGTCATCACAATGCTCCATAATTCTTGTCATCACAATGTTCCATGACCGTGTCATTAAAATGCTCCAGAATTCTTGTCATCACAATGTTCCATGACCATGTCATCACAATGCTCCATGGCCCTTGTCATCACAATTCTCCAGAATTCTTGTCATCACAATGTTCCATGACCGTGTCATCACAATGCTCCATGGCCCTTGTCATCACAATGCTCCAGAATTCTTGTCATCACAATGTTCCATGACCAAGTCATCACAATGCTCCATGGCCCTTGTCATCACAATGCTCCAGAATTCTTGTCATCACAATGTTCCATGACCGTGTCATTACAATGCTCCATGGCCCTTGTCATCACAATGCTCCAGAATTCTTGTCATCACAATGTTCCATGACCGTGTCATCACAATGCTCCATAATTCTTGTCATCACAATGTTCCATGACCGTGTCATCACAATGCTCCATAATTCTTGTCATCACAATGTTCTATGACCGTGTCACCACAATGCTCCATGGCCCTTGTCATCACAATGCTCCAGAATTCTTGTCATCACAATGTTCCATGACCGTGTCATCACAATGCTCCATGGCCCTTGTCATCACAATGCTCCAGAATTCTTGTCATCACAATGTTCCATGACCGTGTCATCACAATGCTCCATGGCCCTTGTCATCACAATGCTCCAGAATTCTTGTCATCACAATGTTCCATGACCGTGTCATCACAATGCTCCATGGCCCTTGTCATCACAATGCTCCAGAATTCTTGTCATCACAATGTTCCATGACCGTGTCATCACAATGCTCCATAATTCTTGTCATCACAATGTTCCATGACCGTGTCATCACAATGCTCCATAATTCTTGTCATCACAATGTTCCATGACCGTGTCATCACAATACTCCACAATTCTTGTCATCACAATGTTCCATGACCGTTTCATCACAATGCTCCATGGACCTTGTCATCACAATGCTCCAGAATTCTTGTCATCACAATGTTCCATGACCGTGTCATCACAATGCTCCAGAATTCTTGTCATCACAATGTTCCATGACCGTGTCATTACAATGCTCCATGGCCCTTGTCATCACAATGCTCCAGAATTCTTGTCATCACAATGTTCCATGACCGTGTCATCACAATGCTCCATAATTCTTGTCATCACAATATTCCATGACCGTGTCATCAAAATGCTCCATAATTCTTGTCATCACAATGTTCCATGACCGTGTCACCACAATGCTCCATAATTCTTGTCATCACAATGTTCCATGACCGTGTCATCACAATGCTACATGACACTGGTCATCACAGTTCTCCATGACCTTTGCCATCACAATGCTCTATATAGTTTTTCATGACAATTCTAATTGACCACTTTAATCAATTTGCTTGCTGACCATTTTCATCACATTTCTCTATTGTCATTACAATTCCCCATGACCCCTTTCTTCACAATGCGCCATGATGCCTGTCATCACAGTGCTCAATGGCTTTTGTTATCACAATGCTCCAGGACCAGTTTCATCACAATACTCCATCCCCCTTGTCATCACGGTGCACAATGAAACCTCTCATTACAATGCTCCATGACACTTGTCATCACAATGCTCCATAATTCTTATCATCACAATGTTCCATGACCGTGTCATCACAATGCTCCATAATTCTTGTCATCACAATGTTCCATGACCGTGTCATCACAATGCTCCATGGCCCTTGTCATCACAATGCTCCAGAATTCTTGTCATCACAATGTTCCATGACCGTGTCATCACAATGCTCCATGGCCCTTGTCATCACAATGCTCCAGATTTCTTGTCATCACAATGTTCCATGACCGTGTCATCACAATGCCCCATAATTCTTGTCATCAAAATGTTCCATGACCGTGTCATCACAATGCTCCAGAATTCTTGTCATCACAATGTTCCATGACCGTGTCATCACAATGCTCCATGGCCCTTGTCATCACAATGCTCCAGGATTCTTGTCATCACAATGTTCCATGACAGTGTCATCACAATGCTCCATGGCCCTGGTCATCACAATGCTTCAGATTGCTTGTCATCACAAAGTTCCATGACTGTGTCATCACAATGCACCATGGCCCTTGTCATCACAATGCTCCAGAATTCTTGTCATCACAATGTTCCATGACCGTGTCATCACAATGCTCCATGTCCCTTTTCATCCCAATGCTCCAGAATTCTTGTCATCACAATGTTCCATGACCGTGTCATCAAATGCTCCATGGCCATTGTCATCACAATGCTCCAGAATTCTTGTCATCACAAAGTTCCATGACCGTGTCATCACAATGCACCATGGCCCTTGTCATCACAATGCTCCAGAATTCTTGTCATCACAATGTTCCATGACCGTGTCATCACAATGCTCCATGGCCCTTGTCATCACAATGCTCCAGAATTCTTGTCATCACAATGTTCCATGACCGTGTCATCACAATGCTCCATGGCCCTTGTCATCACAATGCTCCAGAATTCTTCTCATCACAATGTTCCATGACCGTGTCATCACAATGCTCCATAATTCTTGTCATCACAATGTTCCATGACCGTGTCATCACAATGCTTCATAATTCTTGTCATCACAATGTTCCATGACCGTGTCACCACAATGCTCCACAATTCTATTCATCACAATATTCCATGACCGTGTCATCACAATGCTACATGACACTGGTCATCACAGTTCTCCATGACCTTTGCCATCACAATGCTCTATATAGTTTTTCATGACAATTCTAAATGGCCACTTTAATCAATTTGCTTGCTGACCATTTTCATCACATTTCTCTATTGTCATTAAATTTCCCCATGACCCCTTTCTTCAAATGCTCCATGATGCCTGTCATCACAATGCTCAATGGCTTTTGTTATCACAATGCTCCAGGACCAGTTTCATCACAATACTCCATCCCCCTTGTCATCACGGTGCACAATGAAACCTCTCATTACAATGCTCCGTGACACTTGTCATCACAATGCTCCATGGCCCTTGTCATCACAATGCTCCAGAATTCTTGTCATCACAATGTTCCATGACCGTGTCATCACAATGCTCCATAATTCTTGTCATCACAAGGTTCCATGACCGTGTCATCACAATGCTCCATAATTCTTGTCATCACAATGTTCTATGACCGTGTCACCACAATGCTCCATGGCCCTTGTCATCACAATGCTCCAGAATTCTTGTCATCACAAAGTTCCATGACCGTGTCATCACAATGCTCCATGGCCCTTGTCATCACAATTCTCCAGAATACTTGTCATCACAATGTTCCATGACCGTGTCATCACAATGCTCCATGGCCCTTGTCATCACAATGCTCCAGAATTCTTGTCATCACAATATTCCATGACCGTGTCATCACAATGCTCCAGAATTCTTGTCATCACAATGTTCCATGACCGTGTTCATCACAATGCTCCATAATTCTTGTCATCACAATGTTCCATGACCGTGTCACCACAATGCTCCACAATTCTTGTCATCACAATGTTCCATGTCCGTGTCATCACAATGCTCCATGGCCCTTGTCATCACAATGCTCCAGAATTCTTGTCATCACAATGTTCCATGACCGTGTCATCACAATGCTCCATAATTCTTGTCATCACAATATTCCATGACCGTGTCATCAAAATGCTCCATAATTCTTGTCATCACAATGTTCCATGACCGTGTCACCACAATGTTCCATAATTCTTGTCATCACAATGTTCCATGACCGTGTCATCACAATGCTACATGACACTGGTCATCACAGTTCTCCATGACCTTTGCCATCTCAATGCTCTATATAGTTTTTCATGACAATTCTAGTTGACCACTTTAATCAATTTGCTTGCTGACCATTTTCATCACATTTCTCTATTGTCATTACAATTCCCCATGACCCCTTTCTTCACAATGCGCCATGATGCCTGTCATCACAGTGCTCAATGGCTTTTGTTATCACAATGCTCCAGGACCAGTTTCATCACAATACTCCATCCCCCTTGTCATCACAGTGCACAATGAAACCTCTCATTACAATGCTCCGTAACACTTGTCATCACAATGCTCCATGGCCCTTGTCATCACAATGCTCCAGAATTCTTGTCATCACCATGTTCCATGACCATGTCATCACAATACTCCATGGCCCTTCGCATCACAATGCTCCAGAATTCTTGTCATCACAATGTTCCAGGACCGTGTCATCACAATGCTCCATGGCCCTTGTCATCACAATTCTCCAGAATTCTTGTCATCACAATGTTCCATGACCGTGTCATCACAATGCTCCATGGCCCTTGTCATCACAATGCTCCAGAATTCTTGTCATCACAATGTTCCATGACCGTGTCATCACAATGCTCCATGGCCCTTGTCATCACAATGCTCCAGAATTCTTGTCATCACAATGTTCCATGACCGTGTCATCACAATGCTCCATGGCCCTTGTCATCACAATGCTCCAGAATTCTTGTCATCACAATGTTCCATGACCGTGTCATCACAATGCTCCATAATTCTTGTCATCACAATGTTCCATGACCGTGTCATCACAATGCTCCATAATTCTTGTCATCACAATGTTCTATGACCGTGTCACCACAATGCTCCATGGCCCTTGTCATCACAATGCTCCAGAATTCTTGTAATCACAATGTTCCATGACCGTGTCATCACAATGCTCCATGGCCCTTGTCATCACAATGCTCCAGAATACTTGTCATCACAATGTTCCATGACCGTATCATCACAATGCTCCATGGCCCTTGTTATCACAATGCTCCAGAATTCTTGTCATCACAATGTTCCATGACCGTGTCATCACAATGCTCCATGGCCCTTGTCATCACAATGCTCCAGATTGCTTGTCATCACAATGTTCCATGACCGTGTCATCACAATGCACCATGGCCCTTGTCATCACAATGCTCCATAATTCTTGTCATCACAATGTTCCATGACCGTGTCATCACAATGCTCTATATAGTTTTTCATGACAATTCTAAATGACCACTTTAATCACTTTGCTTGCTGACCATTTTATCACATTTCTCTATTGTCATTACAATTCCCCATGACCCCTTTCTTCACAATGCGCCATGATGCCTGTCATCACAATGCTCAATGGCTTTTGTTATCACAATGCTCCAGGACCAGTTTCATCACAATACTCCATCCCCCTTGTCATCACGGTGCACAATGAAACCTCTCATTACAATGCTCCGTGACACTTGTCATCACAATGCTCCATGGCCCTTCTCATCACAATGCTCCATAATTCTTGTCATCACCATGTTCCATGACCATGTCATCACAATTCTCCATGGCCCTTCGCATCACAATGCTCCAGAATTCTTCTCATCACAATGTTCCATGACCGTGTCATAACAATGCTCCATGGCCCTTTTCATCACAATGCTCCAGATTGC
Source organism: Balaenoptera acutorostrata (assembly GCF_949987535.1). Lineage (NCBI taxonomy): Eukaryota > Metazoa > Chordata > Mammalia > Artiodactyla > Balaenopteridae > Balaenoptera > Balaenoptera acutorostrata. The sequence continues at coordinate 211,784 of NW_026646264.1, forward strand.
TTGTCATCACAAAGTTCCATGACCGTGTCATCACAATGCTCCAGAATTCTTGTCATCACCATGTTCCATGACCATGTCATCACAATTCTCCATGGCCCTTCTCATCACAATGCTCCAGAATTCTTGTCATCACAATGTTCCATGACCGTGTCATCACAATGCACCATGGCCCTTGTCATCACAATGCTCCATAATTCTTGTCATCACAATGTTCCATGACCGTGTCATTAAAATGCTCCAGAATTCTTGTCATCACAATGTTCCATGACCATGTCATCACAATGCTCCATGGCCCTTGTCATCACAATTCTCCAGAATTCTTGTCATCACAATGTTCCATGACCATGTCATCACAATGCTCCATGTCCCTTCTCATCACAATGCTCCATAATTCTTGTCATCACAATGTTCCATGACCGTGTCATCACAATGCTCCATAATTCTTGTCTTCACAATGTTCCATGACCGTGTCACCACAATGCTCCATAGCCCTTGTCATCACAATGCTCCAGAATTCTTGTCACCACAATGTTCCATGACCGTGCCATTAAAATGCTCCAGAATTCTTGTCATCACAATGTTCCATGACCGTGTCATCACAATGCTGCATGGCCCTTGTCATCACAATGCTCCAGCATTCTTGTCATCACAATGTTCCATGACAGTGTCATCACAATGCTGCATGGCCCTGGTCATCACAATGCTTCAGATTGCTTGTCATCACAAAGTTCCATGACTGTTTCATCACAATGCACCATGGCCCTTGTCATCACAATGCTCCAGAATTCTTGTCATCACAATGTTCCATGACCGTGTCATCACAATGCTCCATGGCCCTTTTCATCCCAATGCTCCAGAATTCTTGTCATCACAATGTTCCATGACCGTGTCATCACAATGCTCCATGGCCCTTGTCATCACAATGCTCCAGAATTCTTGTCATCACAAAGTTCCATGACCGTGTCATCACAATGCACCATGGCCCTTGTCATCACAATCCTCCAGAATTCTTGTCATCACAATGTTCCATGACCGTGTCATCACAATGCTCCATGGCCCTTGTCATCACAATGCTCCATAATTCTTGTCATCACAATGTTCCATGACCGTGTCATCACAATGCTCCATGGCCCTTGTCATCACAATGCTCCAGAATTCTTGTCATCACAATGTTCCATGACCGTGTCATCACAATGCTCCATAATTCTTGTCATCACAATGTTCCATGACCGTGTCATCACAATGCTCCACAATTCTTGTCATCACAATGTTCCATGACCGTGTCATCACAATGCTACATGACATTGGTCCTCACAGTTCTCCATGACCTTTGCCATCACAATGCTCTATATAGTTTTTCATGACAATTCTAAATGACCACTTTAATCAATTTGCTTGCTGACCATTTTCATCACATTTCTCTATTGTCATTACAATTCCCCATGACCCCTTTCTTCACAATGCTCCATGGCCCTTGTCATCACAATGCTCCAGAATTCTTGTCATCACAATGTTCCATGACCGTGTCATCACAATGCTCCATAATTCTTGTCATCACAATGTTCCATGACCGTGTCATCACAATGCTCCATAATTCTTGTCATCACAATGTTCTATGACCGTGTCACCACAATGCTCCATGGCCCTTGTCATCACAATGCTCCAGAATTCTTGTCATCACAATGTTCCATGACCGTGTCATCACAATGCTCCATGGCCCTTTTCATCACAATGCTCCAGATTGCTTGTCATCACAAAGTTCCATGACCGTGTCATCACAAGGCACCATGGGCTTTGTCATCACCATGCTCCAGAATTCTTGTCATCACAATGTTCCATGACCGTGTCATCACAATGCTCCAGAATTCTTGTCATCACCATGTTCCATGACAATGTCATCACAATTCTCCATGGCCCTTCTCATCACAATGCTCCAGAATTCTTGTCATCACAATGTTCCATGACCGTGTCATCACAATGCTGCATGGCCCTTGTCATCACAATGCTCCAGCATTCTTGTCATCACAATGTTCCATGACAGTGTCATCACAATGCTCCATGGCCCTGGTCATCACAATGCTTCAGATTGCTTGTCATCACAAAGTTCCATGACTGTGTCATCACAATGCACCATGGCCCTTGTCATCACAATGCTCCAGAATTCTTGTCATCACAAAGTTCCATGACCGTGTCATCACAATGCACCATGGCCCTTGTCATCACAATGCTCCAGAATTCTTGTCATCACAATGTTCCATGACCGTGTCATCACAATGCTCCATGGCCCTTGTCATCACAATGCTCCAGAATTCTTGTCATCACAATGTTCCATGACCGTGTCATCACAATGCTCCATGGCCCTTGTCATCACAATGCTCCAGAATTCTTGTCATCACAATGTTCCATGACCGTGTCATCACAATGCTCCATAATTCTTGTCATCACAATGATCCATGACCGTGTCATCACAATGCTTCATAATTCTTGTCATCACAATGTTCCATGACCGTGTCACCACAATGCTCCACAATTCTTGTCATCACAATGTTCCATGACCGTGTCATCACAATGCTACAAGACACTGGTCATCACAGTTCTCCATGACCTTTGCCATCACAATGCTCTATATAGTTTTTCATGACAATTCTAAATGACCACTTTAATCAATTTGCTTGCTGACCATTTTCATCACATTTCTCTATTTTCATTACAATTCCCCATGACCCCTTTCTTCACAATGCTCCATGGCCCTTGTCATCACAATGCTCCAGAATTCTTGTCATCACAATGTTCCATGACCGTGTCATCACAATGCTCCCGAATTCTTGTCATCACAATGTTCCATGACCGTGTCATCACAATGCTCCATAATTCTTGTCATCACAATGTTCCATGACCGTGTCACCACAATGCTCCATAATTCTTATCATCACAATGTTCCATGACCGTGTCATCACAATGCTACATGACACTGGTCATCACAGTTCTCCATGACCTTTGCCAACACAATGCTCTATATAATTTTTCATGACAATTCTAAATGACCACTTTAATCAATTTGCTTGCTGACCATTTTCATCACATTTCTCTATTGTCATTACAATTCCCCATGACCCCTTTCTTCACAATGCTCCATGATGCCTGTCATCACAATGCTCAATGGCTTTTGTTATCACAATGCTCCAGGACCAGTTTCATCACAATACTCCATCCCCCTTGTCATCATGGTGCACAATGAAACCTCTCATTACAATGCTCCGTGACACTTGTCATCACAATGCTGCATGGCCCTTTTCATCACAATGCTCCAGATTGCTTGTCATCACAATGTTCCATGACCGTGTCATCACAATGCACCATGGCCCTTGTCATCACAATGCTCCAGAATTCTTCTCATCACAATGTTCCATGACCGTGTCATCACAATGCTCCATGGCCCTTTTCATCACAATGCTCCAGATTGCTTGTCATCACAAAGTTCCATGACCGTGTCATCACAATGCACCATGGGCTTTGTCATCACCATGCTCCAGAATTCTTGTCATCACAATGTTCCATGACCGTGTCATCACAATGCTCCAGAATTCTTGTCATCACCATGTTCCATGACAATGTCATCACAATTCTCCATGGCCCTTCTCATCACAATGCTCCAGAATTCTTGTCATCACAATGTTCCATGACCGTGTCATCACAATGCTGCATGGCCCTTGTCATCACAATGCTCCAGCATTCTTGTCATCACAATGTTCCATGACAGTGTCATCACAATGCTCCATGGCCCTGGTCATCACAATGCTTCAGATTGATTGTCATCACAAAGTTCCATGACTGTGTCATCACACTGCACCATGGCCCTTCGCATCACAATGCTCCAGAATTCTTGTCACCACAATGTTCCATGACCGTGTCATCACAATGCTCCATGGCCCTTTTCATCACAATGCTCCAGATTGCTTGTCATCACAAAGTTCCATGACCGTGTCATCACAATGCACCATGGGCTTTGTCATCACCATGCTCCAGAATTCTTGTCATCACAATGTTCCATGACCATGTCATCACAATGCTCCAGAATTCTTGTCATCACCATGTTCCATGACAATGTCATCACAATTCTCCATGGCCCTTCTCATCACAATGCTCCAGAATTCTTGTCATCACAATGTTCCATGACCGTGTCATCACAATGCTCCATGACCCTTTTCATCTCAATGCTCCAGATTGCTTGTCATCACAATGTTCCATGACCGTGTCATCACAATGCACCATGGCCCTTGTCATCACAATGCTCCATAATTCTTGTCATCACAATGTTCCATGACCGTGTCATTAAAATTCTCCAGAATTCTTTTCATCACAATGTTCCATGACCATGTCATCACAATGCTCCATGGCCCTTGTCATCACAATTCTCCAGAATTCTTGTCATCACAATGTTCCATGACCGTGTCATCACAATGCTCCATGGCCCTTGTCATCACAATGCTCCAGAATTCTTGTCATCACAATGTTCCATGACCGTGTCATCACAATGCTCCATGGCCCTTGTCATCACAATGCTCCAGAATTCTTTTCATCACAATGTTCCATGACCGTGTCATCACAATGCTCCATGGCCCTTGTCATCACAATGCTCCAGATTTCTTGTCATCACAATGTTCCATGACCGTGTCATCACAATGCCCCATAATTCTTTTCATCACAATGTTCCATGACCGTGTCATCACAATGCTGCATGGCCCTTGTCATCACAATGCTCCAGCATTCTTGTCATCACAATGCTCCATGACAGTGTCATCACAATGCTCCATGGCCCTGGTCATCACAATGCTTCAGATTGCTTGTCATCACAAAGTTCCATGACTGTGTCATCACAATGCACCATGGCCCTTGTCATCACAATGCTCCAGAATTCTTGTCATCACAATGTTCCATGACCGTGTCATCACAATGCTCCATGGCCCTTGTCATCACAATGCTCCAGAATTCTTGTCATCACAATGTTCCATGACCGTGTCATCACAATGCTCAATGGCCCTTGTCATCACAATGCTCCAGAATTCTTGTCATCACAATGTTCCATGACCGTGTCATCACAATGCTCCAGAAATCTTTTCATCACAATGTTCCATGACCGTGTCATCACAATGCTCCATGGCCCTTGTCATCACAATGCTCCAGAATTCTTGTCATCACAATGTTCCATGACCGTGTCATCACAATGCTCCAGAATTCTTTTCATCACAATGTTCCATGACCGTGTCATCACAATGCTCCATGGCCCTTGTCATTACAATGCTCCAGATTTCTTGTCATCACAATGTTCCATGACCGTGTCATCACAATGCTCCAGAATTCTTGTCATCACAATGTTCCATGACCGTGTCATCACAATGCTCCAGAATTCTTTTCATCACAATGTTCCATGACCGTGTCATCACAATGCTCCATGGCCCTTGTCATCACAATGCTCCAGATTTCTTGTCATCACAATGTTCCATGACCGTGTCATCACAATGCCCCATAATTCTTGTCATCAAAATGTTCCATGACCGTGTCATCACAATGCTCCAGAATTCTTGTCATCACAATGTTCCATGACCGTGTCATCACAATGCTGCATGGCCCTTGTCATCACAATGCTCCAGCATTCTTGTCATCACAATGTTCCATGACAGTGTCATCACAATGCTCCATGGCCCTGGTCATCACAATGCTTCAGATTGCTTGTCATCACAAAGTTCCATGACTGTGTCATCACAATGCACCATGGCCCTTGTCATCACAATGCTCCAGAATTCTTGTCATCACAATGTTCCATGACCGTGTCATCACAATGCTCCATGGCCTTTTTCATCCCAATGCTCCAGAATTCTTGTCATCACAATGTTCGATGACCTTGTCATCACAATGCTCCATGGCCCTTGTCATCACAATGCTCCAAAATTCTTGTCATCACAATGTTCCATGACCATGTCATCACAATGCTCCATGGCCCTTTTCATCACAATGCTCCCGAATTCTTGTCATCACAATGTTCCATGACCGTGTCATCACAATGCTCCATGGCCCTTGTCATCACAATGCTCCAGAATTCTTGTCATCACAATGTTCCATGACCGTGTCATCACAATGCTCCATAATTCTTGTCATCACAATGTTCCATGACCGTGTCATCACAATGCTTCATAATTCTTGTCATCACAATGTTCCATGACCGTGTCACCACAATGCTCCACAATTCTTGTCATCACAATGTTCCATGACCGTGTCATCACAATGCTACAAGACACTGGTCATCACAGTTCTCCATGACCTTTGCCATCACAATGCTCTATATAGTTTTTCATGACAATTCTAAATGACCACTTTAATCAATTTGCTTGCTGACCATTTTCATCACATTTCTCTATTGTGATTACAATTCCCCATGACCCCTTTCTTCACAATGCTCCATGGTCCTTGTCATCACAATGCTCCAGATTTCTTGTCATCACAATGTTCCATGACCGTGTCATCACAATGCTCCAGAATTCTTGTCATCACCATGTTCCATGACCATGTCATCACAATTCTCCATGGCCCTTCTCATCACAATGCTCCAGAATTCTTGTCATCACAATGTTCCATGACCGTGTCATCACAATGCACCATGGCCCTTGTCATCACAATGCTCCATAATTCTTGTCATCACAATGTTCCATGACCGTGTCATTAAAATGCTCCAGAATTCTTGTCATCACCATGTTCCATGACCATGTCATCACAATGCTCCATGGCCCTTGTCATCACAATTCTCCAGAATTCTTGTCATCACAATGTTCCATGACCGTGTCATCACAATGCTCCATGGCCCTTGTCATCACAATGCTCCAGAATTCTTGTCATCACAATGTTCCATGACCGTGTCATCACAATGCTCCATGGCCCTTGTCATCAAAATGCTCCAGAATTCTTGTCATCACAATGTTCCATGACCGTGTCATCACAATGCTCCATGGCCCTTGTCATCACAATGCTCCAGAATTCTTGTCATCACAATGTTCCATGACCGTGTCATCACAATGCTCCATAATTCTTGTCATCACAATGTTCCATGACCGTGTCATCACAATGCTCCATAATTCTTGTCATCACAATGTTCTATGACCGTGTCACCACAATGCTCCATGGCCCTTGTCATCACAATGCTCCAGAATTCTTGTCATCACAATGTTCCATGACCGTGTCATCACAACGCTCCATGGCCCTTGTCATCACAATTCTCCAGAATTCTTGTCATCACAATGTTCCATGACCGTGTCATCACAATGCTCCATGGCCCTTGTCATCACAATGCTCCAGAATTCTTGTCATCACAATGTTCCATGACCGTGTCATCACAATGCTCCAGAATTCTTGTCATCACAATGTTCCATGACCGTGTCACCACAATGCTCCATAATTCTTGTCATCACAATGTTCCATGACCGTGTCATCACAATGCTCCATAATTCTAGTCATCACAATGTTCCATGACCGTGTCATCACAATGCTCCACAATTCTTGTCATCACAATGTTCCATGACCGTGTCATCACAATGCTCCATGGCCCTTGTCATCACAATGCTCCAGAATTCTTGTCATCACAATGTTCCATGACCGTGTCATCACAATGCTCCAGAATTCTTGTCATCACAATGTTCCATGACCGTGTCATCACAATGCTCCATAATTCTTGTCATCACAATGTTCCATGACCGTGTCACCACAATGCTCCATAATTCTTGTCATCACAATGTTCCATGACCGTGTCATCACAATGCTACATGACACTGGTCATCACAGTTCTCCATGACCTTTGCCATCACAATGCTCTATATAGTTTTTCATGACAATTCTAAATGAGCACTTTAATCAATTTGCTTGCTGACCATTTTCATCACATTTCTCTATTGTCATTACAATTCCCCATGACCCCTTACTTCACAATGCGCCATGATGCCTGTCATCACAATGCTCAATGACTTTTGTTATCACAATGCTCCAGGACCAGTTTCATCACAATACTCCATCCCCCTTGTCATCACGGTGCACAATGAAACCTCTCATTACAATGCTCCGTGACACTTGTCATCACAATGCTCCCTGGCCCTTGTCATCACAATGCTCCAGAATTCTTGTCATCACCATGTTCCATGACCATGTCATCACAATTCTCCATGGCCCTTCGCATCACAATGCTCCAGAATTCTTGTCATCACAATGTTCCATGACCGTGTCATCACAATGCACCATGGCCTTTGTCATCACCATGCTCCAGAATTCTTGTCATCACAATGTTCCATGACCGTGTCATCACAATGCTCCATGGCCCTTGTCATCACAATGCTCCAGATTGCTTGTCATCACAATGTTCCATGACCGTGTCTTCACAATGCACCATGGCCCTTGTCATCACAATGCTCCATAATTCTTGTCATCACAATGTTCCATGACCGTGTCATCACAATGCTCCATGGCCCTTGTCATCACAATGCTCCAGATTTCTTGTCATCACAATGTTCCATGACCGTGTCATCACAATGCTCCAGAATTCTTGTCATCACAATGTTCCATGACCGTGGCATCACAATGCTGCATGGCCCTTGTCAACACAATGCTCCAGCATTCTTGTCATCACAATGTTCCATGACAGTGTCATCACAATGCTCCATGGCCCTGGTCATCACAATGCTTCAGATTGCTTGTCATCACAAAGTTCCATGACTGTGTCATCACAATGCACCATGGCCCTTGTCATCACAATGCTCCAGAATTCTTCTCATCACAATGTTCCATGACAGTGTCTTCACAATGCTCCATGGCCCTTTTCATCCCAATGCTCCAGAATTCTTGTCATCACAATGTTCCATGACCGTGTCATCACAATGCTCCATGGCCCTTGTCATCACAATGCTCCAGAATTCTTGTCATCACAAAGTTCCATGACCGTGTCATCACAATGCACCATGGCCCTTGTCATCACAATGCTCCAGAATTCTTGTCATCACAATGTTCCATGACCGTGTCATCACAATGCTCCATGGCCCTTGTCATCACAATGCTCCAGAATTCTTGTCATCACAATGTTCCATGACAGTGTCATCACAATGCTCCATGGCCCTTGTCATCACAATGCTCCAGAATTCTTGTCATCACAATGTTCCATGACCGTGTCATCACAATGCTCCATAATTCTTGTCATCACAATGTTCCATGACCGTGTCATCACAATGCTTCATAATTCTTGTCATCACAATGTTCCATGACCGTGTCACCACAATGCTCCACAATTCTTGTCATCACAATGTTCCATGACCGTGTCATCACAATGCTACATGACACTGGTCATCACAGTTCCCCATGACCTTTGCCATCACAATGCTCTATATAGTTTTTCATGACAATTCTAAATGTCCACTTTAATCAATTTGCTTGCTGACCATTTTCATCACATTTCTCTATTGTCATTAAATTTCCCCATGACCCCTTTCTTCACAATGCTCCATGATGCCTGTCATCACAATGCTCAATGGCTTTTGTTATCACAATGCTCCAGGACCAGTTTCATCACAATACTCCATCCCCCTTGTCATCACGGTGCACAATGAAACCTCTCATTACAATGCTCCGTGACACTTGTCATCACAATGCTCCATGGCCCTTGTCATCACAATGCTCCAGAATTCTTGTCATCACCATGTTCCATGACCATGTCATCACAATTCTCCATGGCCCTTCGCATCACAATGCTCCAGAATTCTTTTCATCACAATGTTCCATGACCGTGTCATCACAATGCTCCATGGCCCTTTTCATCACAATGCTCCAGATTGCTTGTCATCACAAAGTTCCATGACCGTGTCATCACAATGAACCATGGCCTTTGTCATCACCATGCTCCAGAATTCTTGTCATCACAATGTTCCATGACCATGTCATCACAATGCTCCATGGCCCTTGTCATCACAATTCTCCAGAAATCTTGTCATCACAATGTTCCATGACCGTGTCATCACAATGCTCCATGGCCCTTGTCATCACAATGCTCCAGAATTCTTGTCATCACAATGTTCCATGACCGTGTCATCACAATGCTCCATGGCCCTTGTCATCACAATGCTCCAGAATTCTTGTCATCACAATGTTCCATGACCGTGTCATCACAATGCTCCATGGCCCTTGTCATCACAATGCTCCAGAATTCTTGTCATCACAATGTTCCATGACCGTGTCATCACAATGCTCCCGAATTCTTGTCATCACAATGTTCCATGACCGTGTCATCACAATGCCCCATAATTCTTGTCATCAAAATGTTCCATGACCGTGTCATCACAATGCTCCAGAATTCTTGTCATCACAATGTTCCATGACCGTGTCATCACAATGCTCCATGGCCCTTGTCATCACAATGCTCCAGCATTCTTGTCATCACAATGTTCCATGACAGTGTCATCACAATGCTCCATGGCCCTGGTCATCACAATGCTTCAGATTGCTTGTCATCACAAAGTTCCATGACTGTGTCATCACAATGCACCATGGCCCTTGTCATCACAATGCTCCAGAATTCTTGTCATCACAATGTTCCATGACCGTGTCATCACAATGCTCCATGGCCCTTTTCATCCCAATGCTCCAGAATTCTTGTCATCACAATGTTCCATGACCGTGTCATCAAATGCTCCATGGCCATTGTCATCACAATGCTCCAGAATTCTTGTCATCACAAAGTTCCATGACCGTGTCATCACAATGCACCATGGCCCTTGTCATCACAATGCTCCAGAATTCTTGTCATCACAATGTTCCATGACCGTGTCATCACAATGCTCCATGGCCCTTGTCATCACAATGCTCCAGAATTCTTGTCATCACAATGTTCCATGACCGTGTCATCACAATGCTCCATGGCCCTTGTCATCACAATGCTCCAGAATTCTTCTCATCACAATGTTCCATGACCGTGTCATCACAATGCTCCATAATTCTTGTCATCACAATGTTCCATGACCGTGTCATCACAATGCTTCATAATTCTTGTCATCACAATGTTCCATGACCGTGTCACCACAATGCTCCACAATTCTTGTCATCACAATATTCCATGACCGTGTCATCACAATGCTACATGACACTGGTCATCACAGTTCTCCATGACCTTTGCCATCACAATGCTCTATATAGTTTTTCATGACAATTCTAAATGGCCACTTTAATCAATTTGCTTGCTGACCATTTTCATCACATTTCTCTATTGTCATTAAATTTCCCCATGACCCCTTTCTTCACAATGCTCCATGATGCCTGTCATCACAATGCTCAATGGCTTTTGTTATCACAATGCTCCAGGACCAGTTTCATCACAATACTCCATCCCCCTTGTCATCACGGTGCACAATGAAACCTCTCATTACAATGCTCCGTGACACTTGTCATCACAATGCTCCATGGCCCTTGTCATCACAATGCTCCAGAATTCTTGTCATCACCATGTTCCATGACCATGTCATCACAATTCTCCATGGCCCTTCGCATCACAATGCTCCAGAATTCTTTTCATCACAATGTTCCATGACCGTGTCATCACAATGCTCCATGGCCCTTTTCATCACAATGCTCCAGATTGCTTGTCATCACAAAGTTCCATGACCGTGTCATCACAATGAACCATGGCCTTTGTCATCACCATGCTCCAGAATTCTTGTCATCACAATGTTCCATAACCATGTCATCACAATGCTCCATGGCCCTTGTCATCACAATTCTCCAGAAATCTTGTCATCACAATGTTCCATGACCGTGTCATCACAATGCTCCATGGCCCTTGTCATCACAATGCTCCAGAATTCTTGTCATCACAATGTTCCATGACCGTGTCATCACAATGCTCCATGGCCCTTGTCATCACAATGCTCCATAATTCTTGTCATCACAATGTTCCATGACCGTGTCATCACAATGCTCCATGGCCCTTTTCATCACAATGCTCCAGATTGCTTGTCATCACAAAGTTCCATGACCGTGTCATCACAATGAACCATGGCCTTTGTCATCACCATGCTCCAGAATTCTTGTCATCACAATGTTCCATGACCATGTCATCACAATGCTCCATGGCCTTTGTCATCACAATTCTCCAGAAATCTTGTCATCACAATGTTCCATGACCGTGTCATCACAATGCTCCATGGCCCTTGTCATCACAATGCTCCAGAATTCTTGTCATCACAATGTTCCATGACTGTGTCATCACAATGCTCCATGGCCCTTGTCATCACAATGCTCCAGAATTCTTGTCATCACAATGTTCCATGACCGTATCATCACAATGCTCCATGGCCCTTGTCATCACAATGCTCCAGAATTCTTGTCATCACAATGTTCCATGACCGTGTCATCACAATGCTCCATAATTCTTATCATCACAATGTTCCATGACCGTGTCATCACAATGCTCCATAATTCTAGTCATCACAATGTTCCATGACCGTGTCATCACAATGCTCCACAATTCTTGTCATCACAATGTTCCATGACCGTGTCATCACAATGCTCCATGGCCCTTGTCATCACAATGCTCCAGAATTCTTGTCATCACAATGTTCCATGACCGTGTCATCACAATGCTCCAGAATTCTTGTCATCACAATGTTCCATGACCGTGTCATCACAATGCTCCATAATTCTTGTCATCACAATGTTCCATGACCGTGTCACCACAATGCTCCATAATTCTTGTCATCACAATGTTCCATGACCGTGTCATCACAATGCTACATGACACTGGTCATCACAGTTCTCCATGACCTTTGCCATCACAATGCTCTATATAGTTTTTCATGAAAATTCTACATGAGCACTTTAATCAATTTGCTTGCTGACCGTTTTCATCACATTTCTCTATTGTCATTACAATTCCCCATGACCCCTTTCTTCACAATGCGCCATGATGCCTGTCATCACAATGCTCAATGACTTTTGTTATCACAATGCTCCAGGACCAGTTTCATCACAATACTCCATCCCCCTTGTCATCACGGTGCACAATGAAACCTCTCATTACAATGCTCCGTGACACTTGTCATCACAATGCTCCCTGGCCCTTGTCATCACAATGCTCCAGAATTCTTGTCATCACAATGTTCCATGACCGTGTCATCACAATGCACCATGGCCTTTGTCATCACCATGCTCCTGAATTCTTGTCATCACAATGTTCCATGACGGTGTCATCACAATGCTCCATGGCCCTTGTCATCACAATGCTCCAGATTGCTTGTCATCACAATGTTCCATGACCGGGTCTTCACAATGCACCATGGCCCTTGTCATCACAATGCTCCATAATTCTTGTCATCACAATGTTCCATGACCGTGTCATTAAAATGCTCCAGAATTCTTGTCATCACAATGTTCCATGACCATGTCATCACAATGCTCCATGGCCCTTGTCATAACAATTCTCCAGAATTCTTGTCATCACAATGTTCCATGACCGTGTCATCACAATGCTCCATGGCCCTTGTCATCACAATGCTCCAGAATTCTTGTCATCACAATGTTCCATGACCGTGTCATCACAATGCTCCATGGCCCTTGTCATCACAATGCTCCAGAATTCTTTTCATCACAATGTTCCATGACCGTGTCATCACAATGCCCCATAATTCTTGTCATCAAAATGTTCCATGACCGTGTCATCACAATGCTCCAGAATTCTTGTCATCACAATGTTCCATGACCGTGTCATCACAATGCTGCATGGCCCTTGTCATCACAATGCTCCAGCATTCTTGTCATCACAATGTTCCATGACAGTGTCATCACAATGCTCCATGGCCCTGGTCATCACAATGCTTCAGATTGCTTGTCATCACAAAGTTCCATGACTGTGTCATCACAATGCACCATGGCCCTTGTCATCACAATGCTCCAGAATTCTTGTCATCACAATGTTCCATGACCGTGTCATCACAATGCTCCATGGCCCTTTTCATCACAATGCTCCAGAATTCTTGTCATCACAATGTTCCATGACCGTGTCATCACAATGCTCCATGGCCCTTGTCATCACAATGCTCCAGAATTCTTGTCATCACAAAGTTCCATGACCGTGTCATCACAATGCACCATGGCCCTTGTCATCACAATGCTCCAGAATTCTTGTCATCACAATGTTCCATGACCGTGTCATCACAATGCTCCATGGCCCTTGTCATCACAATGCTCCAGAATTCTTGTCATCACAATGTTCCATGACCGTGTCATCACAATGCTCCATGGCCCTTGTCATCACAATGCTCCAGAATTCTTGTCATCACAATGTTCCATGACCGTGTCATCACAATGCTCCATAATTCTTGTCATCACTATGTTCCGTGACCGTGTCATCACAATGCTCCATAATTCTTGTCATCACAATGTTCCATGACCGTGTCTCCACAATGCTCCATGGCCCTTGTCATCACAATGCTCCAGAATTCTTGTCATCACAATGATCCATGACCGTGTCATCACAATGCTCCATGGCCCTTGTCATCACAATTCTCCAGAATTCTTGTCATCACAATGTCCCATGACCGTGTCATCACAATGCTCCATGGCCCTTGTCATCACAATGCTCCAGAATTCTTGTCATCACAATGTTCCATGACCGTGTCATCACAATGCTCCAGAATTCTTGTCATCACAATGTTCCATGACCGTGTCATCACAATGCTCCATAATTCTTGTCATCACAATGTTCCATGACCGTGTCACCACAATGCTCCACAATTCTTGTCATCACAATGTTCCATGACCGTGTCATCACAACGCTACATGACACTGGTCATCACAGTTCTCCATGACATTTGCCTTCACAATGCTCTATATAGTTTTTCATGACAATTCTAAATGACCACTTTAATCAATTTGCTTGCTGACCATTTTCATCACATTTCTCTATTGTCATTACAATTCCCCATGACCCCTTTCTTCACAATGCTCCATGATGCCTGTCATCACAATGCTCAATGGCTTTTGTTATCACAATGCTCCAGGACCAGTTTCATCACAATACTCCATCCCCCTTGTCATCATGGTGCACAATGAAACCTCTCATTACAATGCTCCGTGACACTTGTCATCACAATGCTCCATGGCCTTTGTCATCACAATGCTCCAGAATTCTTGTCATCACCATGTTCCATGACCATGTCATCACAATTCTCCATGGCCCTTCTCATCACAATGCTCCAGAATTCTTTTCATCACAATGTTCCATGACCGTGTCATCACAATGCTCCATGGCCCTTGTCATCACAATGCTCCAGATATCTTGTCATCACAATGTTCCATGACCGTGTCATCACAATGCTCCATAATTCTTGTCATCACAATGTTCCATGACCGTGTCATCACAATGCTCCATAATTCTTCTCATCACAATGTTCCATGACCGTGTCACCACAATGCTCCATGGCACTTGTCATCACAATGCTCCAGAATTCTTGTCATCACAAAGTTCCATGACCGTGTCATCACAATGCACCATGGCCCTTGTCATCACAATGCTCCAGAATTCTTGTCATCACAATGTTCCATGACCGTGTCATCACAATGCTCCATGTCCCTTGTCATCACAATGCTCCAGAATTCTTGTCATCACAATGTTCCATGACCGTGTCATCACAATGCTCCATGGCCCTTGTCATCACAATGCTCCAGAATTCTTGTCATCACAATGTTCCATGACCGTGTCATCACAATGCTCCATAATTCTTGTCATCACAATGTTCCATGACCGTGTCATCACAATGCTTCATAATTCTTGTCATCACAATGTTCCATGACCGTGTCACCACAATGCTCCACAATTCTTGTCATCACAATGTTCCATGACCGTGTCATCACAATGCTACATGACACTGGTCATCACAGTTCTCCATGACCTTTGCCATCACAATGCTCTATATAGTTTTTCATGACAATTCTAAATGACCACTTTAATCAATTTGCTTGCTGACCATTTTCATCACATTTCTCTATTGTCATTACAATTCCCCATGACCCCTTTCTTCACAATGCTCCATGATGCCTGTCATCACAATGCTCAATGGCTTTTGTTATCACAATGCTCCAGGACCAGTTTCATCACAATACTCCATCCCCCTTGTCATCACGGTGCACAATGAAACCTCTCATTACAATGCTCCGTGACACTTGTCATCACAATGCTCCATGGCCCTTGTCATCACAATGCTCCAGAATTCTTGTCATCACCATGTTCCATGACCATGTCATCACAATTCTCCATGGCCCTTCGCATCACAATGCTCCAGAATTCTTTTCATCACAATGTTCCATGACCGTGTCATCACAATGCTCCATGGCCCTTTTCATCACAATGCTCCAGATTGCTTGTCATCACCAAGTTCTATGACCGTGTCATCACAATGAACCATGGCCTTTCTCATCACCATGCTCCAGAATTCTTGTCATCACAATGTTCCATGACCATGTCATCACAATGCTCCATGGCCCTTGTCATCACAATTCTCCAGAATTCTTGTCATCACAATGTTCCATGACCGTGTCTTCACAATGCTCCATGGCCCTTGTCATCACAATGCTCCAGAATTCTTGTCATCACAATGTTCCATGACCGTGTCATCACAATGCTCCATGGCCCTTGTCATCACAATGCTCCAGAATTCTTGTCATCACAATGTTCCATGACCGTGTCATCACAATGCTCCATGGCCCTTGTCATCACAATGCTCCAGAATTCTTGTCATCACAATGTTCCATGACCGTGTCATCACAATGCTCCATAATTCTTGTCATCACAATGTTCCATGACCGTGTCATCACAATGCTCCATAATTCTTGTCATCACAATGTTCCATGACCGTGTCACCACAATGCTCCATGGCCCTTGTCATCACAATGCTCCAGAATTCTTGTCATCACAAAGTTCCATGACCGTGTCATCACAATGCACCATGGCCCTTGTCATCACAATGCTCCAGAATTCTTGTCATCACAATGTTCCATGACCGTGTCACCACAATGCTCCACAATTCTTGTCATCACAATGTTCCATGACCGTGTCATCACAATGCTACATGACACTGGTCATCACAGTTCTCCATGACCTTTGCCAACACAATGCTCTATATAGTTTTTCATGACAATTCTAAATGACCACTTTAATCAATTTGCTTGCTGACCATTTTCATCACATTTCTCTATTGTCATTACAATTCCCCATGACCCCTTTCTTCACAATGCTCCATGATGCCTGTCATCACAATGCTCAATGGCTTTTGTTATCACAATGCTCCAGGAACAGTTTCATCACAATACTCCATCCCCCTTGTCATCATGGTGCACAATGAAACCTCTCATTACAATGCTCCGTGACACTTGTCATCACAATGCTCCATGGCCCTTGTCATCACAATGCTCCAGAATTCTTGTCATCACCATGTTCCATGACCATGTCATCACAAATCTCCATGGCTCTTCGCATCACAATGCTCCAGAATTCTTGTCATCACAATGTTCCATGACCGTGTCATCACAATGCTCCATGGCCCTTTTCATCACAATGCTCCCGATTGCTTGTCATCACAAAGTTCCATGACCGTGTCATCACAATGCACCATGGGCTTTCTCATCACCATGCTCCAGAATTCTTGTCATCACAATGTTCCATGACCGTGTCATCACAATGCTCCAGAATTCTTCTCATCACCATGTTCCATGACAATGTCATCACAATTCTCCATGGCCCTTCTCATCACAATGCTCCAGAATTCTTGTCATCACAATGTTCCATGACCGTGTCATCACAATGCTCCATGGCCCTTTTCATCACAATGCTCCAGATTGCTTGTCATCACAATGTTCCATGACCGTGTCATCACAATGCACCATGGCCCTTGTCATCACAATTCTCCAGAATTCTTGTCATCACAATGTTCCATGACCGTGTCATCACAATGCTCCATGGCCCTTGTCATCACAATGCTCCAGAATTCTTTTCATCGCAATGTTCCATGACCGTGTCATCACAATGCTCCATGGCCCTTGTCATCACAATGCTCCAGATTTCTTGTCATCACAATGTTCCATGACCGTGTCATCACAATGCTCCAGAATTCTTGTCATCACAATGTTCCATGACCGTGTCATCACAATGCTCCAGAATTCTTGTCATCACAATGTTCCATGACCGTGTCATCACAATGCTGCATGGCCCTTGTCATCACAATGCTCCAGCATTCTTGTCATCACAATGTACCATGACAGTGTCATCACAATGCTCCATGGCCCTGGTCATCACAATGCTTCAGATTGCTTGTCATCACAAAGTTCCATGACTGTGTCATCACAATGCACCATGGCCCTTGTCATCACAATGCTCGAGAATTCTTGTCATCACAATGTTCCATGACCGTGTCATCACAATGCTCCATGGCCCTTTTCATCCCAATGCTCCAGAATTCTTGTCATCACAATGTTCCATGACCGTGTCATCACAATGCTCCATGGCCCTTGTCATCACAATGCTCCAGAATTCTTGTCATCACAAAGTTCCATGACCGTGTCATCACAATGCACCATGGCCCTTGTCATCACAATGCTCCAGAATTCTTGTCATCACAATGGTCCATGACCGTGTCATCACAATGCTCCATGGCCTTTGTCATCACAATGCTCCAGAATTCTTGTCATCACAATGTTCCATGACCGTGTCATCACAATGCTCCATGGCCCTTGTCATCACAATGCTCCAGAATTCTTGTCATCACAATGTTCCATGACCGTGTCATCACAATGCTCCATAATTCTTGTCATCACAATGTTCCATGACCGTGTCATCACAATGCTTCATAATTCTTGTCATCACAATGTTCCATGACCGTGTCACCACAATGCTCCACAATTCTTGTCATCACAATGTTCCATGACCGTGTCATCACCATGCTCCAGAATTCTTGTCATCACAATGTTCCATGACCATGTCATCACAATTCTCCAGAATTCTTGTCATCACCATGTTCCATGACCATGTCATCACAATTCTCCATGGCACTTCTCATCACAATGCTCCAGAATTCTTGTCATCACAATGTTCCATGACCGTGTCATCACAATGCTCCATGGCCCTTTTCATCACAGTGCTCCATATTGCTTGTCATCACAATGTTCCATGACCGTGTCATCACAATACTCCATGGCCCTTGTCATCACAATGCTCCATAATTCTTGTCATCACAATGTTCCATGACCGTGTCATCACAATGCTCCATGGACCTTGTCATCACAATGCTCCAGAATTCTTGTCATCACAATGTTCCATGACCGTGTCATCACAATGCTCCAGAATTCTTGTCATCACAATGTTCCATGACCGTGTCATCACAATGCTCCATGGCCCTTGTCATCACAATGCTCCAGAATTCTTGTCATCACAATGTTCCATGACCGTGTCATCAAAATGCTCCATAATTCTTGTCATCACAATGTTCCATGACCGTGTCACCACAATGCTCCATAATTCTTGTCATCACAATGTTCCATGACCGTGTCATCACAATGCTACATGACACTGGTCATCACAGTTCTCCATGACCTTTGCCATCACAATGCTCTATATAGTTTTTCATGACAATTCTAATTGACCACTTTAATCAATTTGCTTGCTGACCATTTTCATCACATTTCTCTATTGTCATTACAATTCCCCATGACCCCTTTCTTCACAATGCGCCATGATGCCTGTCATCACAGTGCTCAATGGCTTTTGTTATCACAATGCTCCAGGACCAGTTTCATCACAATACTCCATCCCCCTTGTCATCACGGTGCACAATGAAACCTCTCATTACAATGCTCCGTGACACTTGTCATCACAATGCTCCATGGCCATTGTCATCACAATGCTCCAGAATACTTGTCATCACCATGTTCCATGACCATGTCATCACAATTCTCCATGGCCCTTCGCATCACAATGCTCCAGAATTCTTGTCATCACAATGTTCCATGACCGTGTCATCACAATGCTCCATGGCCCTTTTCATCACAATGCTCCAGATTGCTTTTCATCACAAAGTTCCATAACCGTGTCATCACAATGCACCATGGCCTTTGTCATCACCATGCTCCAGAATTCTTGTCATCACAATGTTCCATGACCGTGTCATCACAATGCTCCATGGCCCTTGTCATCACAATGCTCCAGATTGCTTGTCATCAAAATGTTCTATGACCGTGTCTTCACAATGCACCATGGCCCTTGTCATCACAATGCTCCATAATTCTTGTCATCACAATGTTCCATGACCGTGTCATTAAAATGCTCCAGAATTCTTGTCATCACAATGTTCCATGCCCATGTCATCACAATGCTCCATGGCCCTTGTCATCACAATTCTCCAGAATTCTTGTCATCACAATGTTCCATGACCATGTCATCACAATGCTCCATGGCACTTGTCATCACAATGCTCCAGATTTCTTGTCATCACAATGTTCCATGACCGTGTCATCACAATGCTCCATGGCCCTTGTCATCACAATGCTCCAGAATTCTTGTCATCACAATGTTCCATGACCGTGTCATCACAATGCTCCATAATTCTTTTCATCACAATGTTCCATGACCGTGGCATCACAATGCTCCATAATTCTTGTCATCACAATGTTCCATGACCGTGTCACCACAATGCTCCACAATTCTTGTCATCACAATGTTCCATGACCGTGTCATCACAATGCTACATGACACTGGTCATCACAGTTCTCCATGACCTTTGCCATCACAATGCTCTATATAGTTTTTCATGACAATTCTAAATGACCACTTTAATCAATTTGCTTGCTGACCATTTTCATCACATTTCTCTATTGTCATTACAATTCCCCATGACCCCTTTCTTCACAATGCTCCATGATGCCTGTCATCACAATGCTCAATGGCTTTTTTTATGACAATGCTTCAGGACCAGTTTCATCACAATACTCCATCCCCCTTCTCATCACGGTGCATAATGAAAAGTTTCATTACAATGCTCCATGACAAATGTCATCACAATGGTCTAGAATTCTTGTCATCACAATGTTCCATGACAATGTCATCACAATTCTCCATGGCCCTTGTCATCATATTGCTCCAGAATTCTTATCATCACAATGCTCCATGACACTTGTCATCACAATGCTCCATTGCCTTTGTCATCACAATGCTCCAGAATTCTTGTCATCACAATGTTCCATGACCGTGTCATCACAATGCTCCATGGCCCATGTCATCACAATTCTCCAGAATTCTTGTCATCACAATGTTCCATGACCGTGTCATCACAATGCTCCATGGCCCTTGTCATCACAATGCTCCAGAATTCTTGTCATCACAATGTTCCATGACCGTGTCATCACAATGCTCCATAATTCTTGTCATCTCAATGTTCCATGACCGTGTCACCACAATGCTCCACAATTCTTGTCATCACAATGTTCCATGACCGTGTCATCACAATGCTACATGACACTGGTCATCACAGTTCTCCATGACCTTTGCCATCACAATGCTCTATATAGTTTTTCATGACAATTCTAAATGACCACTTTAATCAATTTGCTTGCTGACCATTTTCATCACATTTCTCTATTGTCATTACAATTCCCCATGACCCCTTTCTTCACAATGCTCCATGATGCCTTTCATCACAATGCTCAATGGCTTTTATTATCACAATGCTTCAGGACCAGTTTCATCACAATACTCCATCCCCCTTGTCATCACGGTGCACAATGAAACCTCTCATTACAATGCTCCGTGACACTTGTCATCACAATTCTCCATGGCCCTTGTCATCACAATGCTCCAGAATTCTTCTCATCACCATGTTCCATGACCATGTCATCACAATTCTCCATGGCCCTTCACATCAAAATGCTCCAGAATTCTTGTCATCACAATGTTCCATGACCGTGTCATCACAATGCTCCATGGCCCTTTTCATCAAAATGCTCCAGATTGCTTGTGATCACAAAGTTCCATGACCGTGTCATCACAATGCACCATGGCTTTGTCATCACCATGCTCCAGAATTCTTGTCATCACAATGTTCCATGACCGTGTCATCACAATGCTCCATGGCCCTTGTCATCACAATGCTCCAGAATTCTTGTCACCACAATGTTCCATGACCATGTCATCACAATGCTCCATGGCCCTTTTCATCACAATGCTCCAGAATTCTTGTCATCACCATGTTCCATGACCGTGTCATCACAATGCTCCATGGCCCTTGTCATCACAATGCTCCAGAATTCCTGTCATCACAATGTTCCATGACCGTGTCATCACAATGCTCCATGGCCCTTTTCATCACAATTCTCCAGATTGCTTGTCATCACAATGTTCCATGACCGTGTCTTCACAATGCACCATGGCCCTTGTCATCACAATGCTCCATAATTCTTGTCATCACAATGTTCCATGACCGTGTCATTAAAATGCTCCAGAATTCTTGTCATCAGAATGTTCCATGACCATGTCATCACAATTCTCCATGGCCCTTGTCATCACAATTCTCCAGAATTCTTGTCATCACAATGTTCCATGACCGTGTCATCACAATGCTCCATGGCCTTTGTCATCACAATGCTCCAGAATTCTTGTCATCACAATGTTCCATGACCGTGTCATCACAATGCTCCATGGCCCTTGTCATCACAATGCTCCAGAATTCTTGTCATCACAATGTTCCATGACCATGTCATCACAATTCTCCATGGCCCTTGTCATCATATTGCTCCAGAATTCTTATCATCACAATGCTCCATGACACTTGTCATCACAATGCTCCATGGCCCTTTTCATCACAATGCTCCAGAATTCTTGTCATCACAATGTTCCATGACCATGTCATCACAATTCTCCAAGGCCCTTGTCATCATATTGCTCCAGAATTCTTATCATCACAATGCTCCATGACACTTGTCATCACAATGCTCCATGGCCTTTGTCATCACAATGCTCCAGAATTCTTGTCATCACAATGTTCCGTGACCGTGTCATCACAATGCTCCATGGCCCATGTCATCACAATTCTCCAGAATTCTTGTCATCACAATGTTCCATGACCGTGTCATCACAATGCTCCATGGCCCTTGTCATCACAATGCTCCATAATTCTTGTCATCACAATGTTCCATGACCGTGTCATCACAATGCTCCATAATTCTTGTCATCTCAATGTTCCATGACCGTGTCACCACAATGCTCCACAATTCTTGTCATCACAATGTTCCATGACCGTGTCATCACAATGCTACATGACACTGGTCATCACAGTTCTCCATGACCTTTGCCATCACAATGCTCTATATAGTTTTTCATGACAATTCTAAATGACCACTTTAATCAATTTGCTTGCTGACCATTTTCATCACATTTCTCTATTGTCATTACAATTCCCCATGACCCCTTTCTTCACAATGCTCCATGATGCCTGTCATCACAATGCTCAATGGCTTTTTTTATGACAATGCTTCAGGACCAGTTTCATCACAATACTCCATCCCCCTTATCATCACGGTGCACAATGAAACCTCTCATTACAATGCTCCGTGACACTTGTCATCACAATTCTCCATGGCCCTTGCCATCACAATGCTCCAGAATTCTTGTCATCACCATGTTCCATGACCATGTCATCACAATTCTCCATGGCCCTTCGCATCACAATGCTCCAGAATTCTTGTCATCACAATGTTCCATGACCGTGTCATCACAATGCTCCATGGCCCTTTTCATCACAATGCTCCAGATTGCTTGTCATCACAAAGTTCCATGACCGTGTCATCACAATGCACCATGGCCTTTGTCATCACCATGCTCCAGAATTCTTGTCATCACAATGTTCCATGACCATGTCATCACAATTCTCCAGAATTCTTGTCATCACCATGTTCCATGACCATGTCATCACAATTCTCCATGGCACTTCTCATCACAATGCTCCAGAATTCTTGTCATCAAAATGTTCCATGACCGTGTCATCACAATGCTCCATGGCCCTTTTCATCACAATGCTCCATATTGCTTGTCATCACAATGTTCCATGACCGTGTCATCACAATACTCCATGGCCCTTGTCATCACAATGCTCCATAATTCTTGTCATCACAATGTTCCATGACCGTGTCATTAAAATGCTCCACAATCCTTGTCATCACAATGTTCCATGACCGGGTCATCACAATGCTCCATGGACCTTGTCATCACAATGCTCCAGAATTCTTGTCATCACAATGTTCCATGACCGTGTCATCACAATGCTCCAGAATTCTTGTCATCACAATGTTCCATGACCGTGTCATCACAATGCTCCATGGCCCTTGTCATCACAATGCTCCAGAATTCATGTCATCACAATGTTCCATGACCGTGTCATCACAATGCTCCATAATTCTTGTCATCACAATGTTCCATGACCGTGTCATCAAAATGCTCCATAATTCTTGTCATCACAATGTTCCATGACCGTGTCACCACAATGCTCCATAATTCTTGTCATCACAATGTTCCATGACCGTGTCATCACAATGCTACATGACACTGGTCATCACATTTCTCCATGACCTTTGCCATCACAATGCTCTATATAGTTTTTCATGACAATTCTAAATGACCAATTTAATCAATTTGCTTGCTGACCATTTTCATCACATTTCTCTATTGTCATTACAATTCCCCATGACCCCTTTCTTCACAATGCTCCATGATGCCTGTCATCACAATGCTCAATGGCTTTTGTTATCACAATGCTCCAGGACCAGTTTCATCACAATACTCCATCCCCCTTGTCATCACGGTGCACAATGAAACCTCTCATTACAATGCTCCGTGACACTTGTCATCACAATGCTCCATGGCCCTTGTCATCACAATGCTCCAGAATTCTTGTCATCACAATGTTCCATGACCGTGTCATCACAATGCTCCAGAATTCTTGTCATCACCATGTTCCATGACCGTGTCATCACAATGCTCCATGGCCCTTGTCATCACAATGCTCCAGAATTCTTGTCATCACAATGTTCCATGATCGTGTCATCACAATGCTCCATGGCCCTTTTCATCACAATGCTCCAGATTGCTTGTCATCACAATGTTCCATGCCCGTGTCTTCACAATGCACCATGGCCCTTTTCATCACAATGTTCCATAATTCTTGTCATCACAATGTTCCATGACCGTGTCATTAAAATGCTCCAGAATTCTTGTCATCACAATGTTCCATGACCATATCATCACAATGCTCCATGGCCCTTGTCATCACAATTCTCCAGAATTCTTGTCATCACAATGTTCCATGACCGTGTCATCACAATGCTCCATGGCCTTTGTCATCACAATGCTCCATAATTCTTGTCATCACAATGTTCCATGACCGTGTCACCACAATGCTCCACAATTCTTGTCATCACAATGTTCCATGACCGTGTCATCACAATGCTACATGACACTGGTCATCACAGTTCTCCATGACCTTTGCCATCACAATGCTCTATATAGTTTTTCATGACAATTCTAAATGACCACTTTAATCAATTTGCTTGCTGACCATTTTCATCACATTTCTCTATTGTCATTACAATTCCCCATGACCCCTTTCTTCACAGTGCTCCATGATGCCTGTCATCACAATGCTCAATGGCTTTTGTTATCACAATGCTCCAGGACCAGTTTCATCACAATACTCCATCCCCCTTGTCATCACGGTGCACAATGAAACCTCTCATTACAATGCTCCGTGACACTTGTCATCACAATGCTCCATGGCCCTTGTCATCACAATGCGCCAGAATTCTTGTCATCACAATGTTCCATGACCATGTCATCACAATGCTCCATGGCCCTTGTCATCACAATTCTCCAGAATTCTTGTCCTCACAAAGTTCCATGACCGTGTCATCACAATGCTCCATGGCCCTTGTCATCACAATGCTCCAGAATTCTTGTCATCACAATGTTCCATGACCCTGTCATCACAATGCTCCATGGCCCTTGTCATCACAATGCTCCAGAATTCTTGTCATCACAATGTTCCATGACCATGTCATCACAATGCTCCATGGCCCTTGTCATCACAATGCTCCAGAATTCTTGTCATCACAATGTTCCATGACCGTGTCATCAAAATGCTCCATAATTCTTGTCATCACAATGTTCCATGACCCTGTCACCACAATGCTCCATAGCCCTTGTCATCACAATGCTCCAGAATACTTGTCACCACAATGTTCCATGACCGTGTCATTAAAATGCTCCAGAATTCTTGTCATCACAATGTTCTATGACCGTGTCATCACAATGCTCCATGGCCCTTGTAATCACAATGCTCCAGAATTCTTGTCATCACCATGTTCCATGACCGTGTCATCACAATGCTCCATGGCCCTTGTCATCACAATGCTCCAGAATTCTTGTCATCACCATGTTCCATGACCGTGTCATCACAATGCTCCATGGCCCTTTTCATCACAATGCTCCAGATTGCTTGTCATCACAAGGTTCCATGACCGTGTCATCACAATGCTCCATAATTCTTGTCATCACAATGTTCCATGACCGTGTCACCACCATGCTCCACAATTCTTGTCATCACAATGTTCCATGACCGTGTCATCACAATGCTACATGACACTGGTCATCACAGTTCTCCATGACCTTTGCCATCACAATGCTCTATATAGTTTTTCATGACAATTCTAAATGACCACTTTAATCAATTTGCTTGCTGACCATTTTCATCACATTTCTCTATTGTCATTACAATTCCCCATGACCCCTTTCTTCACAATGCTCCATGATGCCTGTCATCACAATGCTCAATGGCTTTTGTTATCACAATGCTCCAGGACCAGTTTCATCACAATACTCCATCCCCCTTGTCATCACGGTGCACAATGAAACCTCTCATTACAATGCTCCGTGACACTTGTCATCACAATGCTCCATGGCCCTTGTCATCACAATGCTCCAGAATTCTTGTCATCACCATGTTCCATGACCATGTCATCACAATTCTCCATGGCCCTTCGCATCACAATGCTCCAGAATTCTTGTCATCACAATGTTCCATGACCGTGTCATCACAATGCTCCATGGCCCTTTTCATCACAATGCTCCAGATTGCTTGTCATCACAAAGTTCCATGACCATGTCATCACAATGCACCATGGCCTTTGTCATCACCATTCTCCAGAATTCTTGTCATCACAATGTTCCATGACCGTGTCATCACAATGCTCCAGAATTCTTGTCATCACCATGTTCCATGACCATGTCATCACAATTCTCCATGGCCCTTCTCATCACAATGCTCCAGAATTCTAGTCATCACAATGTTCCGTGACCGTGTCATCACAATGCACCATGGCCCTTGTCATCACAATGCTCCATAATTCTTGTCATCACAATGTTCCATGACCGTGTCATTAAAATGCTCCAGAATTCTTGTCATCACAATGTTCCATGACCATGTCATCACAATGCTCCATGGCCCTTGTCATCACAATTCTCCAGAATTCTTGTCATCACAATGTTCCATGACCGTGTCATCACAATGCACCATGGCCCTTGTCATCACAATGCTCCATAATTCTTGTCATCACAATGTTCCATGACCGTGTCATTAAAATGCTCCAGAATTCTTGTCATCACAATGTTCCATGACCATGTCATCACAATGCTCCATGGCCCTTGTCATCACAATTCTCCAGAATTCTTGTCATCACAATGTTCCATGACCGTGTCATCACAATGCACCATGGCCCTTGTCATCACAATGCTCCATAATTCTTGTCATCACAATGTTCCATGATCGTGACATCACAATGCTCCATGGCCCTTTTCATCACAATGCTCCAGATTGCTTGTCATCACAATGTTCCATGCCCGTGTCTTCACAATGCACCATGGCCCTTTTCATCACAATGTTCCATAATTCTTGTCATCACAATGTTCCATGACCGTGTCATTAAAATGCTCCAGAATTCTTGTCATCACAATGTTCCATGACCGTGTCACCACAATGCTCCACAATTCTTGTCATCACAATGTTCCATGACCGTGTCATCACAATGCTACATGACACTGGTCATCACATTTCTCCATGACCTTTGCCATCACAATGCTCTATATAGTTTTTCATGACAATTCTAAATGACCACTTTAATCAATTTGCTTGCTGACCATTTTCATCACATTTCTCTATTGTCATTACAATTCCCCATGACCCCTTTCTTCACAATGTGCCATGATGCCTGTCATCACAATGCTCAATGGCTTTTGTTATCACAATGCTCCAGGACCAGTTTCATCACAATACTCCATCCCCCTTGTCATCACGGTGCACAATGAAACCTCTCATTACAATGCTCCGTGACACTTGTCATCACAATTCTCCATGGCCCTTGTCATCACAATGCTCCAGAATTCTTGTCATCACCATGTTACATGAGCATGTCATCACAATTCTCCATGGCCCTTCACATCACAATGCTCCAGAATTCTTGTCATCACAATGTTCCATGACCGTGTCATCACAATGCTCCATGGCCCTTGTCATCACAATGCTCCAGAATTCTTGTCATCACAATGTTCCATGACCGTGTCATCACAATGCTCCATAATTCTTGTCATCACAATGTTCCATGACCGTGTCATCACAATGCTCCATAATTCTTGTCATCACAATGTTCCATGACCGTGTCACCACAATGCTCCACAATTCTTGTCATCACAATGTTCCATGACCGTGTCATCACAATGCTACATGACACTGGTCATCACAGTTCTCCATGACCTTTGTCATCACAATGCTCTATATAGTTTTTCATGACAATTCTAAATGACCACTTTAATCAATTTGCTTGCTGACCATTTTCATCACATTTCTCTATTGTCATTACAATTCCCCATGACCCCTTTCTTCACAATGCTCCATGATGCCTGTCATCACAATGCTCAATGGCTTTTGTTATCACAATGCTCCAGGACCAGTTTCATCACAATACTCCATCCCCCTTGTCATCACGGTGCACAATGAAACCTCTCATTACAATGCTCCGTGACACTTGTCATCACAATGCTCCATGGCACTTGTCATCACAATGATCCAGAATTCTTGTCATCACCATGTTCCATGACCATGTCATCACAATTCTCCATGGCCCTTCGCATCACAATGCTCCAGAATTCTTGTCATCACAATGTTCCATGACCGTGTCATCACAATGCTCCATGGCCCTTTTCATCACAATGCTCCAGATTGCTTGTCATCACAAAGTTCCATGACCGTGTCATCACAATGCACCATGGCCTTTGTCATCACCATGCTCCAGAATTTTTGTCATCACAATGTTCCATGACCCTGTCATCACAATGCTCCATGGCCCTTGTCATCACAATGCTCCAGAATTCTTGTCATCACAATGTTCCATGACCATGTCATCACAATGCTCCATGGCCCTTGTCATCACAATGCTCCAGAATTCTTGTCATCACAATGTTCCATGACCGTGTCATCACAATGCTCCATAATTCTTGTCATCACAATGTTCCATGACCCTGTCACCACAATGCTCCATAGCCCTTGTCATCACAATGCTCCAGAATACTTGTCACCACAATGTTCCATGACCGTGTCATTAAAATGCTCCAGAATTCTTGTCATCACAATGTTCTATGACCGTGTCATCACAATGCTCCATGGCCCTTGTCATCACAATGCTCCAGAATTCTTGTCACCACAATGTTCCATGACCGTGTCATCACAATGCTCCATGGCCCTTTTCATCACAATGCTCCAGAATTCTTGTCATCACCATGTTCCATGACCGTGTCATCACAATGCTCCATGGCCCTTGTCATCACAATGCTCCAGAATTCTTGTCATCACCATGTTCCATGACCGTGTCATCACAATGCTCCATGGCCCTTTTCATCACAATGCTCCAGATTGCTTGTCATCACAAGGTTCCATGACCGTGTCATCACAATGCTCCATAATTCTTGTCATCACAATGTTCCATGACCGTGTCACCACAATGCTCCACAATTCTTGTCATCACAATGTTCCATGACCGTGTCATCACAATGCTACATGACACTGGTCATCACAGTTCTCCATGACCTTTGCCATCACAATGCTCTATATAGTTTTTCATGACAATTCTAAATGACCACTTTAATCAATTTGCTTGCTGACCATTTTCATCACATTTCTCTATTGTCATTACAATTCCCCATGACCCCTTTCT
The DNA here is from genome assembly GCF_949987535.1 of Balaenoptera acutorostrata. Taxonomy (NCBI): domain Eukaryota; kingdom Metazoa; phylum Chordata; class Mammalia; order Artiodactyla; family Balaenopteridae; genus Balaenoptera; species Balaenoptera acutorostrata. Next base: position 242,147 of record NW_026646264.1, read on the forward strand.
TCACAATGCTCCATGATGCCTGTCATCACAATGCTCAATGGCTTTTGTTATCACAATGCTCCAGGACCAGTTTCATCACAATACTCCATCCCCCTTGTCATCACGGTGCACAATGAAACCTCTCATTACAATGCTCCGTGACACTTGTCATCACAATGCTCCATGGCCCTTGTCATCACAATGCTCCAGAATTCTTGTCATCACCATGTTCCATGACCATGTCATCACAATTCTCCATGGCCCTTCGCATCACAATGCTCCAGAATTCTTGTCATCACAATGTTCCATGACCGTGTCATCACAATGCTCCATGGCCCTTTTCATCACAATGCTCCAGATTGCTTGTCATCACAAAGTTCCATGACCGTGTCATCACAATGCACCATGGCCTTTGTCATCACCATTCTCCAGAATTCTTGTCATCACAATGTTCCATGACCGTGTCATCACAATGCTCCAGAATTCTTGTCATCACCATGTTCCATGACCATGTCATCACAATTCTCCATGGCCCTTCTCATCACAATGCTCCAGAATTCTAATCATCACAATGTTCCGTGACCGTGTCATCACAATGCACCATGGCCCTTGTCATCACAATGCTCCATAATTCTTGTCATCACAATGTTCCATGACCGTGTCATTAAAATGCTCCAGAATTCTTGTCATCACAATGTTCCATGACCATGTCATCACAATGCTCCATGGCCCTTGTCATCACAATTCTCCAGAATTCTTGTCATCACAATGTTCCATGACCGTGTCATCACAATGCACCATGGCCCTTGTCATCACAATGCTCCAGAATTCTTGTCATCACAATGTTCCATGACCGTGTCATCACAATGCTCCATAATTCTTGTCATCACAATGTTCCATGACCGTGTCATTAAAATGCTCCAGAATTCTTGTCATCACAATGTTCCATGACCGTGTCATCACAATGCTACATGACACTGGTCATCACATTTCTCCATGACCTTTGCCATCACAATGCTCTATATAGTTTTTCATGACAATTCTAAATGACCACTTTAATCAATTTGCTTGCTGACCATTTTCATCACATTTCTCTATTGTCATTACAATTCCCCATGACCCCTTTCTTCACAATGTGCCATGATGCCTGTCATCACAATGCTCAATGACTTTTGTTATCACAATGCTCCAGGACCAGTTTCATCACAATACTCCATCCCCCTTGTCATCACGGTGCACAATGAAACCTCTCATTACAATGCTCCGTGACACTTGTCATCACAATTCTCCATGGCCCTTGTCATCACAATGCTCCAGAATTCTTGTCATCACCATGTTACATGAGCATGTCATCACAATTCTCCATGGCCCTTCACATCACAATGCTCCAGAATTCTTGTCATCACAATGTTCCATGACCGTGTCATCACAATGCTCCATGAACCTTGTCATCACAATGCTCCAGAATTCTTGTCATCACAATGTTCCATGACCGTGTCATCACAATGCTCCATAATTCTTGTCATCACAATGTTCCATGACCGTGTCACCACAATGCTCCACAATTCTTGTCATCACAATGTTCCATGACCGTGTCATCACAATGCTACATGACACTGGTCATCACAGTTCTCCATGACCTTTGCCATCACAATGCTCTATATAGTTTTTCATGACAATTCTAAATGACCACTTTAATCAATTTGCTTGCTGACCATTTTCATCACATTTCTCTATTGTCATTACAATTCCCCATGACCCCTTTCTTCACAATGCTCCATGATGCCTGTCATCACAATGCTCAATGGCTTTTGTTATCACAATGCTCCAGGACCAGTTTCATCACAATTCTCCATCCCCCTTGTCATCACGGTGCACAATGAAACCTCTCATTACAATGCTCCGTGACACTTGTCATCACAATGCTCCATGGCCCTTGTCATCACAATGCTCCAGAATTCTTGTCATCACCATGTTCCATGACCATGTCATCACAATTCTCCATGGCCCTTCGCATCACAATGCTCCAGAATTCTTGTCATCACAATGTTCCATGACCGTGTCATCACAATGCTCCATGGCCCTTTTCATCACAATGCTCCAGATTGCTTGTCATCACAAAGTTCCATGACCGTGTCATCACAATGCACCATGGCCTTTGTCATCACCATGCTCCAGAATTCTTGTCATCACAATGTTCCATGACCGTGTCATCACAATGCTCCAGAATTCTTGTCATCACCATGTTCCATGACCATGTCATCACAATTCTCCATGGCCCTTCTCATCACAATGCTCCAGAATTCTTGTCATCACAATGTTCCGTGACCGTGTCATCACAATGCACCATGGCCCTTGTCATCACAATGCTCCATAATTCTTGTCATCACAATGTTCCATGACCGTGTCATTAAAATGCTCCAGAATTCTTGTCATCACAATGTTCCATGACCATGTCATCACAATGCTCCATGGCCCTTGTCATCACAATTCTCCAGAATTCTTGTCATCACTATGTTCCATGACCGTGTCATCAAAATGCAACATGGCCCTTGTCATCACAATGCTCCAGAATTCTTCTCATCACCATGTTCCATGACCATGTCATCACAATTCTCCATGGCCCTTCTCATCACAATTCTCCAGAATTCTTGTCATCACAATGTTCCATGACCGTGTCATCACAATGCTCCATGGCCCTTGTCACCACAATGCTCCAGAATTCTTGTCATCACAATGTTCCAAGACCGTGTCATCACAATGCTCCATGGCCCTTGTCATCACAATGCTCCAGAATTCTTGTCACCACAATGTTCCATGACCGTGTCATCACAATGCTCCATGGCCCTTTTCATCACAATGCTCCAGAATTCTTGTCATCACCATGTTCCATGACCGTGTCATCACAATGCTCCATGGCCCTTGTCATCACAATGCTCCAGAATTCTTGTCATCACAATGTTCCATGACCGTGTCATCACAATGCTCCATGGCCCTTTTCATCACAATGCTCCAGATTGCTTGTCATCACAATGTTCCATGCCCGTGTCTTCACAATGCACCATGGCCCTTGTCATCACAATGCTCCATAATTCTTGTCATCACAATGTTCCATGACCGTATCATTAAAATGCTCCAGAATTCTTGTCATCACAATGTTCCATGACCATATCATCACAATGCTCCATGGCCCTTGTCAACACAATTCTCCAGAATTCTTGTCATCACAATGTTCCATGACCGTGTCACCACAATGCTCCACAATTCTTGTCATCACAATGTTCCATGACCGTGTCATCACAATGCTACATGACACTGGTCATCACAGTTCTCCATGACCTTTGCCATCACAATGCTCTATATAGTTTTTCATGACAATTCTAAATGACCACTTTAATCAATTTGCTTGCTGACCATTTTCATCACATTTCTCTATTGTCATTACAATTCCCCATGACCCCTTTCTTCACAGTGCTCCATGATGCCTGTCATCACAATGCTCAATGGCTTTTGTTATCACAATGCTCCAGGACCAGTTTCATCACAATACTCCATCCCCCTTGTCATCACGGTGCACAATGAAACCTCTCATTACAATGCTCCGTGACACTTGTCATCACAATGCTCCATGGCCCTTGTCATCACAATGCGCCAGAATTCTTGTCATCACAATGTTCCATGACCATGTCATCACAATGCTCCATGGCCCTTGTCATCACAATTCTCCAGAATTCTTGTCCTCACAATGTTCCATGACCGTGTCATCACAATGCTCCATGGCCCTTGTCATCACAATGCTCCAGAATTCTTGTCATCACAATGTTCCATGACCCTGTCATCACAATGCTCCATGGCCCTTGTCATCACAATGCTCCAGAATTCTTATCATCACAATGTTCCATGACCATGTCATCACAATGCTCCATGGCCCTTGTCATCTCAAAGCTCCAGAATTCTTGTCATCACAATGTTCCATGACCGTGTCATCACAATGCTCCATAATTCTTGTCATCACAATGTTCCATGACCGTGTCACCACAATGCTCCATAGCCCTTGTCATCACAATGCTCCAGAATTCTTGTCACCACAATGTTCCATGACCGTGTCATTAAAATGCTCCAGAATTCTTGTCATCACAATGTTCTATGACCGTGTCATCACAATGCTCCATGGCCCTTGTCATCACAATGCTCCAGAATTCTTGTCACCACAATGTTCCATGACCGTGTCATCACAATGCTCCATGGCCCTTTTCATCACAATGCTCCAGAATTCTTGTCATCACCATGTTCCATGACCGTGTCAACACAATGCTCCATGGCCCTTGTCATCACAATGCTCCAGAATTCTTGTCATCACAATGTTCCATGACCGTGTCATCACAATGCTCCATGGCCCTTTTCATCACAATGCTCCAGATTGCTTGTCATCACAAGGTTCCATGACCGTGTCTTCACAATGCACCATGGCCCTTGTCATCACAATGCTCCATAATTCTTGTCATCACAATGTTCCATGACCGTGTCATTAAAATGCTCCAGAATTCTTGTCATCACAATGTTCCATGACCATGTCATCACAATGCTCCATGGCCCTTGTCATCACAATTCTCCAGAATTCTTGTCATCACAATGTTCCATGACCGTGTCATCACAATGCTCCATGGCCTTTGTCATCACAATGCTCCATAATTCTTGTCATCACAATGTTCCATGACCATGTCACCACAATGCTCCACAATTCTTGTCATCACAATGTTCCTTGACCGTGTCATCACAATGCTACATGACACTGGTCATCACAGTTCTCCATGACCTTTGCCATCACAATGCTCTATATAGTTTTTCATGACAATTCTAAATGACCACTTTAATCAATTTGCTTGCTGACCATTTTCATCACATTTCTCTATTGTCATTACAATTCCCCATGACCCCTTTCTTCACAGTGCTCCATGATGCCTGTCATCACAATGCTCAATGGCTTTTGTTATCACAATGCTCCAGGACCAGTTTCATCACAATACTCCATCCCCCTTGTCATCACGGTGCACAATGAAACCTCTCATTACAATGCTCCGTGACACTTGTCATCACAATGCTCCATGGCCCTTGTCATCACAATGCGCCAGAATTCTTGTCATCACAATGTTCCATGACCATGTCATCACAATGCTCCATGGCCCTTGTCATCACAATTCTCCAGAATTCTTGTCCTCACAATGTTCCATGACCGTGTCATCACAATGCTCCATGGCCCTTGTCATCACAATGCTCCAGAATTCTTGTCATCACAATGTTCCATGACCCTGTCATCACAATGCTCCATGGCCCTTGTCATCACAATGCTCCAGAATTCTTGTCATCACAATGTTCCATGACCATGTCATCACAATGCTCCATGGCCCTTGTCATCACAATGCTCCAGAATTCTTGTCATCACAATGTTCCATGACCGTGTCATCACAATGCTCCATAATTCTTGTCATCACAAGGTTCCATGACCGTGTCACCACAATGCTCCATAGCCCTTGTCATCACAATGCTCCAGAATTCTTGTCACCACAATGTTCCATGACCGTGTCATTAAAATGCTCCAGAATTCTTGTCATCACAATGTTCTATGACCGTGTCATCACAATGCTCCATGGCCCTTGTCATCACAATGCTCCAGAATTCTTGTCACCACAATGTTCCATGACCGTGTCATCACAATGCTCCATGGCCCTTTTCATCACAATGCTGCAGAATTCTTGTCATCACCATGTTCCATGACCGTGTCATCACAATGCTCCATGGCCCTTGTCATCACAATGCTCCAGAATTCTTGTCATCACCATGTTCCATGACCGTGTCATCACAATGCTCCATGGCCCTTTTCATCACAATGCTCCAGATTGCTTGTCATCACAAGGTTCCATGACCATGTCTTCACAATGCACCATGGCCCTTGTCATCAAAATGCTCCATAATTCTTGTCATCACAATGTTCCATGACCGTGTCATTAAAATGCTCCAGAATTCTTGTCATCACAATGTTCCATGACCATGTCATCACAATGCTCCATGGCCCTTGTCATCACAATTCTCCAGAATTCTTGTCATCACAATGTTCCATGACCGTGTCATCACAATGCACCATGGCCCTTGTCATCACAATGCTCCATAATTCTTGTCATCACAATGTTCCATGACCGTGTCATTAAAATGCTCCAGAATTCTTGTCATCACAATGTTCCATGACCATGTCATCACAATGCTCCATGGCCCTTGTCATCACAATTCTCCAGAATTCTTGTCATCACAATGTTCCATGACCGTGTCATCACAATGCTCCATGGCCTTTGTCATCACAATGCTCCATAATTCTTGTCATCACAATGTTCCATGACCGTGTCACCACAATTCTTGTCATCACAATGTTCCATGACCGTGTCATCACAATGCTACATGACACTGGTCATCACATTTCTCCATGACCTTTGCCATCACAATGCTCTATATAGTTTTTCATGACAATTCTAAATGACCACTTTAATCAATTTGCTTGCTGACCATTTTCATCACATTTCTCTATTGTCATTACAATTCCCCATGACCCCTTTCTTCACAATGTGCCATGATGCCTGTCATCACAATGCTCAATGGCTTTTGTTATCACAATGCTCCAGGACCAGTTTCATCACAATACTCCATCCCCCTTGTCATCACGGTGCACAATGAAACCTCTCATTACAATGCTCCGTGACACTTGTCATCACAATGCTCCATGGCCCTTGTCATCACAATGCTCCAGAATTCTTGTCATCACCATGTTACATGAGCATGTCATCACAATTCTCCATGGCCCTTCACATCACAATGCTCCAGAATTCTTGTCATCACAATGTTCCATGACCGTGTCATCACAATGCTCCATGGCCCTTGTCATCACAATGCTCCAGAATTCTTGTCATCACAATGTTCCATGACCGTGTCATCACAATGCTCCATAATTCTTGTCATCACAATGTTCCATGACCGTGTCACCACAATGCTCCATAGCCCTTGTCATCACAATGCTCCAGAATTCTTGTCACCACAATGTTCCATGACCGTGTCATTAAAATGCTCCAGAATTCTTGTCATCACAATGTTCTATGACCGTGTCATCACAATGCTCCATGGCCCTTGTCATCACAATGCTCCAGAATTCTTGTCACCACAATGTTCCATGACCGTGTCATCACAATGCTCCATGGCCCTTTTCATCACAATGCTCCAGAATTCTTGTCATCACCATGTTCCATGACCGTGTCAACACAATGCTCCATGGCCCTTGTCATCACAATGCTCCAGAATTCTTGTCATCACAATGTTCCATGACCGTGTCATCACAATGCTCCATGGCCCTTTTCATCACAATGCTCCAGATTGCTTGTCATCACAAGGTTCCATGACCGTGTCTTCACAATGCACCATGGCCCTTGTCATCACAATGCTCCATAATTCTTGTCATCACAATGTTCCATGACCGTGTCATTAAAATGCTCCAGAATTCTTGTCATCACAATGTTCCATGACCATGTCATCACAATGCTCCATGGCCCTTGTCATCACAATTCTCCAGAATTCTTGTCATCACAATGTTCCATGACCGTGTCATCACAATGCTCCATGGCCTTTGTCATCACAATGCTCCATAATTCTTGTCATCACAATGTTCCATGACCATGTCACCACAATGCTCCACAATTCTTGTCATCACAATGTTCCTTGACCGTGTCATCACAATGCTACATGACACTGGTCATCACAGTTCTCCATGACCTTTGCCATCACAATGCTCTATATAGTTTTTCATGACAATTCTAAATGACCACTTTAATCAATTTGCTTGCTGACCATTTTCATCACATTTCTCTATTGTCATTACAATTCCCCATGACCCCTTTCTTCACAGTGCTCCATGATGCCTGTCATCACAATGCTCAATGGCTTTTGTTATCACAATGCTCCAGGACCAGTTTCATCACAATACTCCATCCCCCTTGTCATCACGGTGCACAATGAAACCTCTCATTACAATGCTCCGTGACACTTGTCATCACAATGCTCCATGGCCCTTGTCATCACAATGCGCCAGAATTCTTGTCATCACAATGTTCCATGACCATGTCATCACAATGCTCCATGGCCCTTGTCATCACAATTCTCCAGAATTCTTGTCCTCACAATGTTCCATGACCGTGTCATCACAATGCTCCATGGCCCTTGTCATCACAATGCTCCAGAATTCTTGTCATCACAATGTTCCATGACCCTGTCATCACAATGCTCCATGGCCCTTGTCATCACAATGCTCCAGAATTCTTGTCATCACAATGTTCCATGACCATGTCATCACAATGCTCCATGGCCCTTGTCATCACAATGCTCCAGAATTCTTGTCATCACAATGTTCCATGACCGTGTCATCACAATGCTCCATAATTCTTGTCATCACAATGTTCCATGACCGTGTCACCACAATGCTCCATAGCCCTTGTCATCACAATGCTCCAGAATTCTTGTCACCACAATGTTCCATGACCGTGTCATTAAAATGCTCCAGAATTCTTGTCATCACAATGTTCTATGACCGTGTCATCACAATGCTCCATGGCCCTTGTCATCACAATGCTCCAGAATTCTTGTCACCACAATGTTCCATGACCGTGTCATCACAATGCTCCATGGCCCTTTTCATCACAATGCTGCAGAATTCTTGTCATCACCATGTTCCATGACCGTGTCATCACAATGCTCCATGGCCCTTGTCATCACAATGCTCCAGAATTCTTGTCATCACCATGTTCCATGACCGTGTCATCACAATGCTCCATGGCCCTTTTCATCACAATGCTCCAGATTGCTTGTCATCACAAGGTTCCATGACCATGTCTTCACAATGCACCATGGCCCTTGTCATCAAAATGCTCCATAATTCTTGTCATCACAATGTTCCATGACCGTGTCATTAAAATGCTCCAGAATTCTTGTCATCACAATGTTCCATGACCATGTCATCACAATGCTCCATGGCCCTTGTCATCACAATTCTCCAGAATTCTTGTCATCACAATGTTCCATGACCGTGTCATCACAATGCACCATGGCCCTTGTCATCACAATGCTCCATAATTCTTGTCATCACAATGTTCCATGACCGTGTCATTAAAATGCTCCAGAATTCTTGTCATCACAATGTTCCATGACCATGTCATCACAATGCTCCATGGCCCTTGTCATCACAATTCTCCAGAATTCTTGTCATCACAATGTTCCATGACCGTGTCATCACAATGCTCCATGGCCTTTGTCATCACAATGCTCCATAATTCTTGTCATCACAATGTTCCATGACCGTGTCACCACAATTCTTGTCATCACAATGTTCCATGACCGTGTCATCACAATGCTACATGACACTGGTCATCACATTTCTCCATGACCTTTGCCATCACAATGCTCTATATAGTTTTTCATGACAATTCTAAATGACCACTTTAATCAATTTGCTTGCTGACCATTTTCATCACATTTCTCTATTGTCATTACAATTCCCCATGACCCCTTTCTTCACAATGTGCCATGATGCCTGTCATCACAATGCTCAATGGCTTTTGTTATCACAATGCTCCAGGACCAGTTTCATCACAATACTCCATCCCCCTTGTCATCACGGTGCACAATGAAACCTCTCATTACAATGCTCCGTGACACTTGTCATCACAATGCTCCATGGCCCTTGTCATCACAATGCTCCAGAATTCTTGTCATCACCATGTTACATGAGCATGTCATCACAATTCTCCATGGCCCTTCACATCACAATGCTCCAGAATTCTTGTCATCACAATGTTCCATGACCGTGTCATCACAATGCTCCATGGCCCTTGTCATCACAATGCTCCAGAATTCTTGTCATCACAATGTTCCATGACCGTGTCATCACAATGCTCCATAATTCTTGTCATCACAATGTTCCATGACCGTGTCACCACAATGCTCCACAATTCTTGTCATCACAATGTTCCATGACCGTGTCATCACAATGCTACATGACACTGGTCATCACAGTTCTCCATGACCTTTGCCATCACAATGCTCTATATAGTTTTTCATGACAATTCTAAATGACCACTTTAATCAATTTGCTTGCTGACCATTTTCATCACATTTCTCTATTGTCATTACAATTCCCCATGACCCCTTTCTTCACAATGCTCCATGATGCCTGTCATCACAATGCTCAATGGCTTTTGTTATCACAATGCTCCAGGACCAGTTTCATCACAATACTCCATCCCCCTTGTCATCACGGTGCACAATGAAACCTCTCATTACAATGCTCCATGACACTTGTCATCACAATGCTCCATGGCCCTTGTCATCACAATGCTCCAGAATTCTTGTCATCACCATGTTCCATGACCATGTCATCACAATTCTCCATGGCCCTTCGCATCACAATGCTCCAGAATTCTTGTCATCACAATGTTCCATGACCGTGTCATCACAATGCTCCATGGCCCTTTTCATCACAATGCTCCAGATTGCTTGTCATCACAAAGTTCCATGACCGTGTCATCACAATGCACCATGGCCTTTGTCATCACCATGCTCCAGAATTCTTGTCATCACAATGTTCCATGACCGTGTCATCACAATACTCCAGAATTCTTGTCATCACCATGTTCCATGACCATGTCATCACAATTCTCCATGGCCCTTCTCATCACAATGCTCCAGAATTCTTGTCATCACAATGTTCCGTGACCGTGTCATCACAATGCACCATGGCCCTTGTCATCACAATGCTCCATAATTCTTGTCATCACAATGTTCCATGACCGTGTCATTAAAATGCTCCAGAATTCTTGTCATCACAATGTTCCATGACCATGTCATCACAATGCTCCATGGCCCTTGTCATCACAATTCTCCAGAATTCTTGTCATCACAATGTTCCATGACCGTGTCATCACAATGCTCCATGGCACTTGTCATCACAATGCTCCAGAATTCTTGTCATCACAATGTTCCATGACCGTGTCATCACAATGCTCCATGGCCCTTGTCATCACAATGCTCCAGAATTCTTGTCATCACAATGTTCCATGACCATGTCATCACAATGCTCCATGTCCCTTGTCATCACAATGCTCCATAATTCTTGTCATCACAATGTTCCATGACCGTGTCATCACAATGCTCCATAATTCTTGTCATCACAATGTTCCATGACTGTGTCACCAAAATGCTCCATAGCCCTTGTCATCACAATGCTCCAGAATTCTTGTCACCACAATGTTCCATGACCGTGTCATCACAATGCTCCATAATTCTTGTCATCACAATGTTCCATGACCGTGTCATCACAATGCTCCATAATTCTTTTCATCACAATGTTCCATGACCATGTCACCACAATGCTCCACAATTCTTGTCATCATAATGTTCCATGACCTTGTCATCACAATGCTACATGACACTGGTCATCACAGTTCTCCATGACCTTTGCCATCACAATGCTCTATATAGTTTTTCATGACAATTCTAAATTACCACTTTAATCAATTTGCTTGCTGACCATTTTCATCACATTTCTCTATTGTCATTACAATTCACCATGACCCCTTTCTTCACAATGCTCCATGATGCCTGTCATCACAATGCTCAATGGCTTTTGTTAACACAATGCTCCAGGACCAGTTTCATCACAATACTCCATCCCCCTTGTCATCACGGTGCACAATGAAACCTCTCATTACAATGCTCCGTGACACTTGTCATCACAATGCTCCATGGCCCTTGTCATCACAATGATCCAGAATTCTTTTCATCACCATGTTCCATGACCATGTCATCACAATTCTCCATGGCCCTTCGCATCACAATGCTCCAGAATTCTTGTCATCACAATGTTCCATGACCGTGTCATCACAATGCTCCATGGCCCTTTTCATCACAATTCTCCAGATTGCTTGTCATCACAAAGTTCCATGACCGTGTCATCACAATGCACCATGGCCTTTGTCATCACCATGCTCCAGAATTCTTGTCATCACAATGTTCCATGACCGTGTCATCACAATGCTCCAGAATTCTTGTCATCACCATGTTCCATGACCATGTCATCACAATTCTCCATGGCCCTTCTCATCACAATGCTCCAGAATTCTTGTCATCACAATATTCCATGACCGTGTCATCACAATGCAACATGGCCGTTGTCATCCCAATGCTCCAGAATTCTTGTCATCACCATGTTCCATGACCATGTCATCACAATTCTCCATGGCCCTTCTCATCACAATTCTCCAGAATTCTTGTCATCACAATATTCCATGACCGTGTCATCACAATGCTCCATGGCCCTTGTCATCACAATGCTCCAGAATTCTTGTCATCACAATGTTCCAAGACCGTGTCATCACAATGCTCCATGGCCCTTGTCATCACAATGCTCCAGAATTCTTGTCATCACAATGTTCCATGACCGTGTCATCACAATGCTCCATGGCCCTTGTCATCACAATGCTCCAGAATTCTTGTCATCACAATGTTCCATGACCGTGTCATCACAATACTCCATAATTCTTGTCATCTCAATGTTCCATGACCGTGTCATCACAATGCTCCATAATTCTTGTCATCACAATGTTCCATGACCGTGTCACCACAATGCTCCATGGCCCTTGTCATCACAATGCTCCAGAATTCTTGTCATCACAATATTCCATGACCGTGTCATCACAATGCTCCATGGCCCTTGTCATCACAATTCTCCAGAATTCTTGTCATCACAATGTTCCATGACCATGTCATCACAATTCTCCATGGCCCTTCGCATCACAATGCTCCAGAATTCTTGTCATCACAATGTTCCATGACCGTGTCATCACAATGCTCAATGGCCCTTTTCATCACAATGCTCCAGATTGCTTGTCATCACAAAGTTCCATGACCGTGTCATCACAATGCTCCAGAATTCTTGTCATCACCATGTTCCATGACCATGTCATCACAATTCTCCATGGCCCTTCTCATCACAATGCTCCAGAATTCTTGTCATCACAATGTTCCATGACCGTGTCATCACAATGCTCCATGACCCTTGTCATCACAATGCTCCAGAATTCTTGTCATCACAATGTTCCATGACCGTGTCATCACAATGCTCCATGGCTCTTGTCATCACAATGCTCCAGAATTGTTGTCATCACAATGTTCCATGACCGTGTCATCACAATGCTCCATGGCCCTTGTCATCACAATGCTCCAGAATTCTTGTCATCACAATGTTCCATGACCGTGTCATCACAATGCTCCATGGCCCTTTTCATCACAATGCTCCAGTATTCTTGTCATCACAATGTTCCATGACTCTGTCATCACAATGCTCCATGGCACTTCTCATCACAATGCTCCATAATTCTTGTCATCACAATGTTCCATGACCGTGTCACCACAATGCTCCATGGCCCTTGTCATCACAATGCTCCAGAATTCTTGTCATCACAATGTTCCATGACCGTGTCATCACAATGCTCCATAATTGTTGTCATCACAATGTTCCATGACCGTGTCATCACAATGCTCCATAATTCTTGTCATCACAATGTTCCATGACCGTGTCACCACAATGCTCCACAATTCTTGTCATCACAATGTTCCATGACCGTGTCATCACAATGCTACATGACACTTGTCATCACAGTTCTCCATGACCTTTGCCATCACAATGCTCTATATAGTTTTTCATGACAATTCTAAATTACCACTTTAATCAATTTGCGTGCTGACCATTTTCATCACATTTCTCTATTGTCATTACAATTCACCATGACCCCTTTCTTCACAATGCTCCATGATGCCTGTCATCACAATGCTCAATGGCTTTTGTTATCACAATGCTCCAGGACCAGTTTCATCACAATACTCCATCCCCCTTGTCATCACGGTGCACAATGAAACCTCTCATTACAATGCTCCGTGACACTTGTCATCACAATGCTCCATGGCCTTTGTCATGACAATGATCCAGAATTCTTGTCATCACCATGTTCCATGACCATGTCATCACAATTCTCCATGGCCCTTCGCATCACAATGCTCCAGAATTCTTGTCATCACAATGTTCCATGACCGTGTCATCACAATGCTCCATGGCCCTTTTCATCACAATGCTCCAGATTGCTTGTCATCACAAAGTTCCATGACCGTGTCATCACAATGCACCATGGCCTTTGTCATCACCATGCTCCAGAATTCTTGTCATCACAATGTTCCATGACCGTGTCATCACAATGCTCCAGAATTCTTGTCATCACCATGTTCCATGACCAAGTCATCACAATTCTCCATGGCCCTTCTCATCACAATGCTCCAGAATTCTTGTCATCACAATATTCCATGACCGTGTCATCACAATGCAACATGGCCCTTGTCATCCCAATGCTCCAGAATTCTTGTCATCACCATGTTCCATGACCATGTCATCACAATTCTCCATGGCCCTTCTCATCACAATTCTCCAGAATTCTTGTCATCACAATGTTCCATGACCGTGTCATCACAATGCTCCATGGCCCTTGTCATCACAATGCTCCAGAATTCTTGTCATCACAATGTTCCCAGACCGTGTCATCACAATGCTCCATGGCCCTTGTCATCACAATGCTCCAGAATTCTTGTCATCACAATGTTCCATGACCGTGTCACCACAATGCTCCATGGCCCTTGTCATCACAATGCTCCAGAATTCTTGTCATCACAATATTCCATGACCGTGTCATCACAATGCTCCATGGCCCTTGTCATCACAATTCTCCAGAATTCTTGTCATCACAATGTTCCATGACCATGTCATCACAATTCTCCATGGCCCTTCGCATCACAATGCTCCAGAATTCTTGTCATCACAATGTTCCATGACCGTGTCATCACAATGCTCAATGGCCCTTTTCATCACAATGCTCCAGATTGCTTGTCATCACAAAGTTCCATGACCGTGTCATCACAATGCTCCAGAATTCTTGTCATCACCATGTTCCATGACCATGTCATCACAATTCTCCATGGCCCTTCTCATCACAATGCTCCAGAATTCTTGTCATCACAATGTTCCATGACCGTGTCATCACAATGCTCCATGACCATTGTCATCACAATGCTCCAGAATTCTTGTCATCACAATGTTCCATGACCGTGTCATCACAATGCTCCATGGCCCTTGTCATCACAATGCTCCAGAATTGTTGTCATCACAATGTTCCATGACCGTGTCATCACAATGCTCCATGGCCCTTGTCATCACAATGCTCCAGAATTCTTGTCATCACAATGTTCCATGACCGTGTCATCACAATGCTCCATAATTCTTGTCATCACAATGTTCCATGACCGTGTCACCACAATGCTCCATGGCCCTTGTCATCACAATGCTCCAGAATTCTTGTCATCACAATGTTCCATGACCGTGTCATCACAATGCTCCATAATTCTTGTCATCACAATGTTCCATGACCGTGTCACCACAATGCTCCACAATTCTTGTCATCACAATGTTCCATGACCGTGTCATCACAATGCTACATGACACTTGTCATCACAGTTCTCCATGACCTTTGCCATCACAATGCTCTATATAGTTTTTCATGACAATTCTAAATTACCACTTTAATCAATTTGCTTGCTGACCATTTTCATCACATTTCTCTATTGTCATTACAATTCACCATGACCCCTTTCTTCACAATGCTCCATGATGCCTGTCATCACAATGCTCAATGGCTTTTGTTATCACAATGCTCCAGGACCAGTTTCATCACAATACTCCATCCCCCTTGTCATCACGGTGCACAATGAAACCTCTCATTACAATGCTCTGTGACACTTGTCATCACAATGCTCCATGGCCCTTGTCATCACAATGATCCAGAATTCTTTTCATCACCATGTTCCATGACCATGTCATCACAATTCTCCATGGCCCTTCGCATCACAATGCTCCAGAATTCTTGTCATCACAATGTTCCATGACCGTGTCATCACAATGCTCCATGGCCCTTTTCATCACAATGCTCCAGATTGCTTGTCATCACAAAGTTCCATGAACGTGTCATCACAATGCACCATGGCCTTTGTCATCACCATGCTCCAGAATTCTTGTCATCACAATGTTCCATGACCGTGTCATCACAATGCTCCAGAATTCTTGTCATCACCATGTTCCATGACCATGTCATCACAATTCTCCATGGCCCTTCTCATCACAATGCTCCAGAATTCTTGTCATCACAATATTCCATGACCGTGTCATCACAATGCAACATGGCCCTTGTCATCACAATGCTCCAGAATTCTTGTCATCACCATGTTCCATGACCATGTCATCACAATTCTCCATGGCCCTTCTCATCACAATTCTCCAGAATTCTTGTCATCACAATGTTCCATGACCGTGTCATCACAATGCTCCATAATTCTTGTCATCACAATGTTCCATGACCGTGTCATCACAATACTCCATAATTCTTGTCATCACAATGTTCCATGACCGTGTCATCACAATGCTCCATAATTCTTGTCATCACAATGTTCCATGACCGTGTCACCACAATGCTCCATGGCCCTTGTCATCACAATGCTCCAGAATTCTTGTCATCACAATATTCCATGACCGTGTCATCACAATGCTCCATGGCCCTTGTCATCACAATGCTCCAGAATTCTTGTCATCACAATGTTCCATGACCGTGTCATCACAATGCTCCATGGCCCTTGTCATCACAATGCTCCAGAATTCTTGTCATCACAATGTTCCATGACCGTGTCATCACAATGCTCCATAATTCTTCTCATCACAATGTTCCATGACCGTGTCATCACAATGCTCCATAATTCTTGTCATCACAATGTTCCATGACCGTGTCACCACAATGCTCCACAATTCTTGTCATCACAATGTTCCATGACCGTGTCATCACAATGCTACATGACACTGGTCATCACAGTTCTCCATGACCTTTGCCATCAC
The DNA here is from genome assembly GCF_949987535.1 of Balaenoptera acutorostrata. NCBI lineage: Eukaryota > Metazoa > Chordata > Mammalia > Artiodactyla > Balaenopteridae > Balaenoptera > Balaenoptera acutorostrata. The sequence goes on from NW_026646264.1 coordinate 259,191, forward strand.
AATGCTCTATATAGTTTTTCATGACAATTCTAAATGACCACTTTAACCAATTTGCTTGCTGACCATTTTCATCACATTTCTCTATTGTCATTACAATTCCCCATGACCCCTTTCTTCACAATGCTCCATGATGCCTGTCATCACAATGCTCAATGGCTTTTGTTATCACAATGCTCCAGGACCAGTTTCATCACAATACTCCATCCCTCTTGTCATCACGGTGCACAATGAAACCTCTCATTACAATGCTCCGTGACACTTGTTATCACAATGCTCCATGGCCCTTGTCATCACAATGCTCCAGAATTCTTGTCATCACCATGTTCCATGACCATGTCATCACAATTCTCCATGGCCCTTCGCATCACAATGCTCCAGAATTCTTGTCATCACAATGTTCCATGACCGTGTCATCACAATGCTCCATGGCCCTTTTCATCACAATGCTCCAGATTGCTTGTCATCACAAAGTTCCATGACCGTGTCATCACAATGCTCCAGAATTCTTGTCATCACCATGTTCCATGACCATGTCATCACAATTCTCCATGGCCCTTCTCATCACAATGCTCCAGAATTCTTGTCATCACAATGTTCCATGACCGTGTCATCACAATGCTCCATGACCCTTGTCATCACAATGCTCCAGAATTCTTGTCATCACAATGTTCCATGACCGTGTCATCACAATGCTCCATGGCCCTTGTCATCACAATGCTCCAGAATTGTTGTCATCACAATGTTCCATGACCGTGTCATCACAATGCTCCATGGCCCTTGTCATCACAATGCTCCAGAATTCTTGTCATCACAATGTTCCATGACCGTGTCATCACAATGCTCCATAATTCTTGTCATCACAATGTTCCATGACCGTGTCACCACAATGCTCCATGGCCCTTGTCATCACAATGCTCCAGAATTCTTGTCATCACAATGTTCCATGACCGTGTCATCACAATGCTCCATAATTGTTGTCATCACAATGTTCCATGACCGTGTCATCACAATGCTCCATAATTCTTGTCATCACAATGTTCCATGACCGTGTCACCACAATGCTCCACAATTCTTGTCATCACAATGTTCCATGACCGTGTCATCACAATGCTACATGACATTTGTCATCACAGTTCTCCATGACCTTTGCCATCACAATGCTCTATATAGTTTTTCATGACAATTCTAAATTACCACTTTAATCAATTTGCTTGCTGACCATTTTCATCACATTTCTCTATTGTCATTACAATTCACCATGACCCCTTTCTTCACAATGCTCCATGATGCCTGTCATCACAATGCTCAATGGCTTTTGTTATCACAATGCTCCAGGACCAGTTTCATCACAATGCTCCATCCCCCTTGTCATCACGGTGCACAATGAAACCTCTCATTACAATGCTCCGTGACACTTGTCATCACAATGCTCCATGGCCCTTGTCATCACAATGATCCAGAATTCTTTTCATCACCATGTTCCATGACCATGTCATCACAATTCTCCATGGCCCTTCGCATCACAATGCTCCAGAATTCTTGTCATCACAATGTTCCATGACCGTGTCATCACAATGCTCCATGGCCCTTTTCATCACAATGCTCCAGATTGCTTGTCATCACAAAGTTCCATGACCGTGTCATCACAATGCACCATGGCCTTTGTCATCACCATGCTCCAGAATTCTTGTCATCACAATGTTCCATGACCGTGTCATCACAATGCTCCAGAATTCTTGTCTTCACCATGTTCCATGACCATGTCATCACAATTCTCCATGGCCCTTCTCATCACAATGCTCCAGAATTCTTGTCATCACAATATTCCATGACCGTGTCATCACAATGCAACATGGCCCTTGTCATCACAATGCTCCAGAATTCTTGTCATCACCATGTTCCATGACCATGTCATCACAATTCTCCATGGCCCTTCTCATCACAATTCTCCAGAATTCTTGTCATCACAATGTTCCATGACCGTGTCATCACAATGCTCCATGGCCCTTGTCATCACAATGCTCCAGAATTCTTGTCATCACAATGTTCCAAGACCGTGTCATCACAATGCTCCATGGCCCTTGTCATCACAATGCTCCAGAATTCTTGTCATCACAATGTTCCATGACCGTGTCATCACAATGCTCCATAATTCTTGTCATCACAATGTTCCATGACCGTGTCACCACAATGCTCCATGGCCCTTGTCATCACAATGCTCCAGAATTCTTGTCATCACAATATTCCATGACCGTGTCATCACAATGCTCCATGGCCCTTGTCATCACAATTCTCCAGAATTCTTGTCATCACAATGCTCCATGGCCCTTGTCATCACAATGCTCCAGAATTCTTGTCATCACAATGTTCCATGACCGTGTCATCACAATGCTCCATAATTCTTCTCATCACAATGTTCCATGACCGTGTCATCATAATGCTCCATAATTCTTGTCATCACAATGTTCCATGACCGTGTCACCACAATGCTCCACAATTCTTGTCATCACAATGTTCCATGACCGTGTCATCACAATGCTACATGACACTGGTCATCACAGTTCTCCATGACCTTTGCCATCACAATGCTCTATATAGTTTTTCATGACAATTCTAAATGACCACTTTAACCAATTTGCTTGCTGACCATTTTCATCACATTTCTCTATTGTCATTACAATTCCCCATGACCCCTTTCTTCACAATGCTCCATGATGCCTGTCATCACAATGCTCAATGGCTTTTGTTATCACAATGCTCCAGGACCAGTTTCATCACAATACTCCATCCCTCTTGTCATCACGGTGCACAATGAAACCTCTCATTACAATGCTCCGTGACACTTGTTATCACAATGCTCCATGGCCCTTGTCATCACAATGCTCCAGAATTCTTGTCATCACCATGTTCCATGACCATGTCATCACAATTCTCCATGGCCCTTCGCATCACAATGCTCCAGAATTCTTGTCATCACAATGTTCCATGACCGTGTCATCACAATGCTCAATGGCCCTTTTCATCACAATGCTCCAGATTGCTTGTCATCACAAAGTTCCATGACCGTGTCATCACAATGCTCCAGAATTCTTGTCATCACCATGTTCCATGACCATGTCATCACAATTCTCCATGGCCCTTCTCATCACAATGCTCCAGAATTCTTGTCATCACAATGTTCCATGACCGTGTCATCACAATGCTCCATGACCCTTGTCATCACAATGCTCCAGAATTCTTGTCATCACAATGTTCCATGACCGTGTCATCACAATGCTCCATGGCCCTTGTCATCACAATGCTCCAGAATTGTTGTCATCACAATGTTCCATGACCGTGTCATCACAATGCTCCATGGCCCTTGTCATCACAATGCTCCAGAATTCTTGTCATCACAATGTTCCATGACCGTGTCATCACAATGCTCCATAATTCTTGTCATCACAATGTTCCATGACCGTGTCACCACAATGCTCCATGGCCCTTGTCATCACAATGCTCCAGAATTCTTGTCATCTCAATGTTCCATGACCGTGTCATCACAATGCTCCATAATTGTTGTCATCACAATGTTCCATGACCGTGTCATCACAATGCTCCATAATTCTTGTCATCACAATGTTCCATGACCGTGTCACCACAATGCTCCACAATTCTTGTCATCACAATGTTCCATGACCGTGTCATCACAATGCTACATGACACTTGTCATCACAGTTCTCCATGACCTTTGCCATCACAATGCTCTATATAGTTTTTCATGACAATTCTAAATTACCACTTTAATCAATTTGCTTGCTGACCATTTTCATCACATTTCTCTATTGTCATTACAATTCACCATGACCCCTTTCTTCACAATGCTCCATGATGCCTGTCATCACAATGCTCAATGGCTTTTGTTATCACAATGCTCCAGGACCAGTTTCATCACAATACTCCATCCCCCTTGTCATCACGGTGCACAATGAAACCTCTCATTACAATGCTCCGTGACACTTGTCATCACAATGCTCCATGGCCCTTGTCATCACAATGATCCAGAATTCTTTTCATCACCATGTTCCATGACCATGTCATCACAATTCTCCATGGCCCTTCGCATCACAATGCTCCAGAATTCTTGTCATCACAATGTTCCATGACCGTGTCATCACAATGCTCCATGGCCCTTTTCATCACAATGTTCCAGATTGCTTGTCATCACAAAGTTCCATGACCGTGTCATCACAATGCACCATGGCCTTTGTCATCACCATGCTCCAGAATTCTTGTCATCACAATGTTCCATAACCGTGTCATCACAATGCTCCAGAATTCTTGTCATCACCATGTTCCATGACCATGTCATCACAATTCTCCATGGCCCTTCTCATCACAATGCTCCAGAATTCTTGTCATCACAATATTCCATGACCGTGTCATCACAATGCAACATGGCCCTTGTCATCACAATGCTCCAGAATTCTTGTCATCACCATGTTCCATGACCATGTCATCACAATTCTCCATGGCCCTTCTCATCACAATTCTCCAGAATTCTTGTCATCACAATGTTCCATGACCGTGTCATCACAATGCTCCATGGCCCTTGTCATCACAATGCTCCAGAATTCTTGTCATCACAATGTTCCAAGACCGTGTCATCACAATGCTCCATGGCCCTTGTCATCACAATGCTCCAGAATTCTTGTCATCACAATGTTCCATGACCGTGTCATCACAATGCTCCATGGCCCTTGTCATCACAATGCTCCAGAATTCTTGTCATCACAATGTTCCATGACCGTGTCATCACAATACTCCAGAATTCTTGTCATCACAATGTTCCATGACCGTGTCATCACAATGCTCCAGAATTCTTGTCATCACCATGTTCCATGACCATGTCATCACAATTCTCCATGGCCCTTCTCATCACAATGCTCCAGAATTCTTGTCATCACAATATTCCATGACCGTGTCATCACAATGCAACATGGCCCTTGTCATCACAATGCTCCAGAATTCTTGTCATCACCATGTTCCATGACCGTGTCATCACAATGCTCCATGGCCCTTGTCATCACAATGCTCCAGAATTCTTGTCATCACAATGTTCCATGACCGTGTCATCACAATGCTCCATAATTCTTCTCATCACAATGTTCCATGACCGTGTCATCACAATGCTCCATAATTCTTGTCATCACAATGTTCCATGACCGTGTCACCACAATGCTCCACAATTCTTGTCATCACAATGTTCCATGACCGTGTCATCACAATGCTACATGACACTGGTCATCACAGTTCTCCATGACCTTTGCCATCACAATGCTCTATATAGTTTTTCATGACAATTCTAAATGACCACTTTAACCAATTTGCTTGCTGATCATTTTCATCACATTTCTCTATTGTCATTACAATTCCCCATGACCCCTTTCTTCACAATGCTCCATGATGCCTGTCATCACAATGCTCAATGGCTTTTGTTATCACAATGCTCCAGGACCAGTTTCATCACAATACTCCATCCCTCTTGTCATCACGGTGCACAATGAAACCTCTCATTACAATGCTCCGTGACACTTGTTATCACAATGCTCCATGGCCCTTGTCATCACAATGCTCCAGAATTCTTGTCATCACCATGTTCCATGACCATGTCATCACAATTCTCCATGGCCCTTCGCATCACAATGCTCCAGAATTCTTGTCATCACAATGTTCCATGACCGTGTCATCACAATGCTCAATGGCCCTTTTCATCACAATGCTCCAGATTGCTTGTCATCACAAAGTTCCATGACCGTGTCATCACAATGCTCCAGAATTCTTGTCATCACCATGTTCCATGACCATGTCATCACAATTCTCCATGGCCCTTCTCATCACAATGCTCCAGAATTCTTGTCATCACAATGTTCCATGACCGTGTCATCACAATGCACCATGGCCCTTGTCATCACAATGCTCCATAATTCTTGTCATCACAATGTTCCATGACCATGTCATCACAATGCTCCATGGCCCTTGTCATCACAATTCTCCAGAATTCTTGTCATCACAATGTTCCATGACCGTGTCATCACAATGCTCCATGACCCTTGTCATCACAATGCTCCAGAATTCTTGTCATCACAATGTTCCATGACCGTGTCATCACAATGCTCCATGGCCCTTGTCATCACAATGCTCCAGAATTGTTGTCATCACAATGTTCCATGACCGTGTCATCACAATGCAACATGGCCCTTGTCATCACAATGCTCCAGAATTCTTGTCATCACCATGTTCCATGACCGTGTCATCACAATGCTCCATGGCCCTTGTCATCACAATGCTCCAGAATTCTTGTCATCACAATGTTCCATGACCGTGTCATCACAATGCTCCATAATTCTTCTCATCACAATGTTCCATGACCGTGTCATCACAATGCTCCATAATTCTTGTCATCACAATGTTCCATGACCGTGTCACCACAATGCTCCACAATTCTTGTCATCACAATGTTCCATGACCGTGTCATCACAATGCTACATGACACTGGTCATCACAGTTCTCCATGACCTTTGCCATCACAATGCTCTATATAGTTTTTCATGACAATTCTCAATGACCACTTTAACCAATTTGCTTGCTGACCATTTTCATCACATTTCTCTATTGTCATTACAATTCCCCATGACCCCTTTCTTCACAATGCTCCATGATGCCTGTCATCACAATGCTCAATGGCTTTTGTTATCACAATGCTCCAGGACCAGTTTCATCACAATACTCCATTCCTCTTGTCATCACGGTGCACAATGAAACCTCTCATTACAATGCTCCGTGACACTTGTTATCACAATGCTCCATGGCCCTTGTCATCACAATGCTCCAGAATTCTTGTCATCACCATGTTCCATGACCATGTCATCACAATTCTCCATGGCCCTTCGCATCACAATGCTCCAGAATTCTTGTCATCACAATGTTCCATGACCGTCTCATCACAATGCTCAATGGCCCTTTTCATCACAATGCTCCAGATTGCTTGTCATCACAAAGTTCCATGACCGTGTCATCACAATGCTCCAGAATTCTTGTCATCACCATGTTCCATGACCATGTCATCACAATTCTCCATGGCCCTTCTCATCACAATGCTCCAGAATTCTTGTCATCACAATGTTCCATGACCGTGTCATCACAATGCACCATGGCCCTTGTCATCACAATGCTCCATAATTCTTGTCATCACAATGGTCCATGACCGTGTTATCACAATGCTCCATGGCCCTTGTCATCACAATGCTCCAGAATTGTTGTCATCACAATGTTCCATGACCGTGTCATCACAATGCTCCATGGCCCTTGTCATCACAATGCTCCAGAATTCTTGTCATCACAATGTTCCATGACCGTGTCATCACAATGCTCCATAATTCTTGTCATCACAATGTTCCATGACCGTGTCACCACAATGCTCCATGGCCCTTGTCATCACAATGCTCCAGAATTCTTGTCATCACAATGTTCCATGACCGTGTCATCACAATGCTCCATAATTGTTGTCATCACAATGTTCCATGACCGTGTCATCACAATGCTCCATGGCCCTTGTCATCACAATGCTCCAGAATTGTTGTCATCACAATGTTCCATGACCGTGTCATCACAATGCTCCATGGCCCTTGTCATCACAATGCTCCAGAATTCTTGTCATCACAATGTTCCATGACCGTGTCATCACAATGCTCCAGAATTCTTGTCATCACAATGTTCCATGACCGTGTCATCACAATGCTCCATGGCCCTTGTCATCACAATGCTCCAGAATTCTTGTCATCACAATGTTCCATGACCGTGTCATCACAATGCTCCAGAATTCTTGTCATCACAATGTTCCATGACCGTGTCATCACAATGCTCCATAATTGTTGTCATCACAATGTTCCATGACCGTGTCATCACAATGCTCCATAATTCTTGTCATCACAATGTTCCATGACCGTGTCACCACAATGCTCCACAATTCTTGTCATCACAATGTTCCATGACCGTGTCATCACAATGCTACATGACACTTGTCATCACAGTTCTCCATGACCTTTGCCATCACAATGCTCTATATAGTTTTTCATGACAATTCTAAATTACCACTTTAATCAATTTGCTTGCTGACCATTTTCATCACATTTCTCTATTGTCATTACAATTCACCATGACCCCTTTCTTCACAATGCTCCATGATGCCTGTCATCACAATGCTCAATGGCTTTTGTTATCACAATGCTCCAGGACCAGTTTCATCACAATACTCCATCCCCCTTGTCATCACGGTGCACAATGAAACCTCTCATTACAATGCTCCGTGACACTTGTCATCACAATGCTCCATGGCCCTTGTCATCACAATGATCCAGAATTCTTTTCATCACCATGTTCCATGACCATGTCATCACAATTCTCCATGGCCCTTCGCATCACAATGCTCCAGAATTCTTGTCATCACAATGTTCCATGACCGTGTCATCACAATGCTCCATGGCCCTTTTCATCACAATGCTCCAGATTGTTTGTCATCACAAAGTTCCATGACCGTGTCATCACAATGCACCATGGCCTTTGTCATCACCATGCTCCAGAATTCTTGTCATCACAATGTTCCATGACCGTGTCATCACAATGCTCCAGAATTCTTGTCATCACCATGTTCCATGACCATGTCATCACAATTCTCCATGGCCCTTCTCATCACAATGCTCCAGAATTCTTGTCATCACAATATTCCATGACCGTGTCATCACAATGCAACATGGCCCTTGTCATCACAATGCTCCAGAATTCTTGTCATCACCATGTTCCATGACCGTGTCATCACAATGCTCCATGGCCCTTGTCATCACAATGCTCCAGAATTCTTGTCATCACAATGTTCCATGACCGTGTCATCACAATGCTCCATAATTCTTCTCATCACAATGTTCCATGACCGTGTCATCACAATGCTCCATAATTCTTGTCATCACAATGTTCCATGACCGTGTCACCACAATGCTCCACAATTCTTGTCATCACAATGTTCCATGACCGTGTCATCACAATGCTACATGACACTGGTCATCACAGTTCTCCATGACCTTTGCCATCACAATGCTCTATATAGTTTTTCATGACAATTCTAAATGACCACTTTAACCAATTTGCTTGCTGACCATTTTCATCACATTTCTCTATTGTCATTACAATTCCCCATGACCCCTTTCTTCACAATGCTCCATGATGCCTGTCATCACAATGCTCAATGGCTTTTGTTATCACAATGCTCCAGGACCAGTTTCATCACAATACTCCATCCCTCTTGTCATCACGGTGCACAATGAAACCTCTCATTACAATGCTCCGTGACACTTGTTATCACAATGCTCCATGGCCCTTGTCATCACAATGCTCCAGAATTCTTGTCATCACCATGTTCCATGACCATGTCATCACAATTCTCCATGGCCCTTCGCATCACAATGCTCCAGAATTCTTGTCATCACAATGTTCCATGACCGTCTCATCACAATGCTCAATGGCCCTTTTCATCACAATGCTCCAGATTGCTTGTCATCACAAAGTTCCATGACCGTGTCATCACAATGCTCCAGAATTCTTGTCATCACCATGTTCCATGACCATGTCATCACAATTCTCCATGGCCCTTCTCATCACAATGCTCCAGAATTCTTGTCATCACAATGTTCCATGACCGTGTCATCACAATGCACCATGGCCCTTGTCATCACAATGCTCCATAATTCTTGTCATCACAATGGTCCATGACCGTGTCATCACAATGCTCCATGGCCCTTGTCATCACAATGCTCCAGAATATTTGTCATCACAATGTTCCATGACCGTGTCATCACAATGCTCCATGGCCCTTGTCATCACAATGCTCCAGAATTCTTGTCATCACAATGTTCCATGACCGTGTCATCACAATGCTCCATAATTCTTGTCATCACAATGTTCCATGACCGTGTCACCACAATGCTCCATGGCCCTTGTCATCACAATGCTCCAGAATTCTTGTCATCACAATGTTCCATGACCGTGTCATCACAATGCTCCATAATTGTTGTCATCACAATGTTCCATGACCGTGTCATCACAATGCTCCATAATTCTTGTCATCACAATGTTCCATGACCGTGTCACCACAATGCTCCACAATTCTTGTCATCACAATGTTCCATGACCGTGTCATCACAATGCTACATGACACTTGTCATCACAGTTCTCCATGACCTTTGCCATCACAATGCTCTATATAGTTTTTCATGACAATTCTAAATGACCACTTTAATCAATTTGCTTGCTGACCATTTTCATCACATTTCTCTATTGTCATTACAATTCCCCATGACCCCTTTCTTAACAATGCTCCATGATGCCTGTCATCACAATGCTCAATGGCTTTTGTTATCACAATGCTCCAGGACCAGTTTCATCACAATACTCCATCCCGCTTGTCATCACGTTGCACAATGAAACCTATCATTACAATGCTCCGTGACACTTGTCATCACAATGCTCCATGGCCCTTGTCATCACAATGCTCCAGAATTCTTGTCATCACCATGTTCCATGACCATGTCATCACAATTCGCCATGGCCCTTCGCATCACAATGCTCCAGAATTCTTCTCATCACAAAGTTCCATGACCGTGTCATCACAATGCACCATGGCCTTTGTCATCACCATGCTCCAGAATTCTTGTCATCACAATGCTCCATGGCCCTTGTCATCACATTGCTCCAGAATTCTTGTCATCACAATGTTCCATGACCGTGTCATCACAATGCTCCATAATTCTTGTCATCACAATGTTCCATGACCGTGTCATCACAATGCTCCATAATTCTTGTCATCACAATATTCCATGACCGTGTCACCACAATGCTCCACAATTCTTGTCATCACAATGTTCCATGACCGTGTCATCACAATGCTACATGACACTGGTCATCACAGTTCTCCATGACCTTTGCCATCACAATGCTCTATATAGATTTTCATGACAATTCTAAATGACCACTTTAATCAATTTGCTTGCTGACCATTTTCATCACATTTCTCTATTGTCATTACAATTCCCCATGACCCCTTTCTTCACAATGCTCCATGATGCCTGTCATCACAATGCTCAATGGCTTTTGTTATCACAATGCTCCAGGACCAGTTTCATCACAATACTCCATCCCGCTTGTCATCACGGTGCACAATGAAACCTCTCATTACAATGCTCCGTGACACTTGTCATCACAATGCTCCATGGCCCTTGTCATCACAATGCTCCAGAATTCTTGTCATCACCATGTTCCATGACCATGTCCTCACAATTCTCCATGGCCCTTCGCATCACAATGCTCCAGAATTCTTGTCATCACAATGTTCCATGACCGTGTCATCACAATGCTCCATGGCCCTTTTCATCACAATGCTCCAGATTGCTTGTCATCACAAAGTTCCATGACCGTGTCATCACAATGCTCCAGAATTCTTGTCATCACCATGTTCCATGACCATGTCATCACAATTCTCCATGGCCCTTCTCATCAAAATGCTCCAGAATTCTTGTCATCACAATGTTCCATGACCGTGTCATCACAATGCACCATGGCCCTTGTCATCACAATGCTCCATAATTCTTGTCATCACAATGTTCCATGACCGTGTCATTAAAATGCTCCAGAATTCTTGTCATCACAATGTTCCATGACCATGTCATCAAAATGCTCCATGGCCCTTGTCATCACCATTCTCCAGAATTCTTGTCATCACAATGTTCCATGACCGTGTCATCACAATGCTCCATGGCCCTTGTCATCACAATTCTCCAGAATTCTTGTCATCACAATATTCCATGACCATGTCATCACAATGCTCCATGGCCCTTGTCATCAGAATGCTCCAGAATTGTTGTCATCACAATGCTCCATGACCGTGTCATCACAATGCTCCATGGCCCTTGTCATCACAATGCTCCATAATTCTTGTCATCACAATGTTCCATGACCGTGTCATCACAATGCTCCATAATTCTTGTCATCACAATGTTCCATGACCGTGTCACCACAATGCTCCATGGCCCTTGTCATCACAATGCTCCAGAATTCTTGTCATCACAATGTTCCATGACCGTGTCATCACAATGCTCCATGGCCCTTGTCATCAAAATTCTCCAGAATTCTTGTCATCACAATGTTCCATGACCGTGTCATCACAATGCTCCATGGCCCTTGTCATCACAATGCTCCAGAATTCTTGTCATCACAATATTCCATGACCGTGTCATCACAATGCTCCATAATTCTTGTCATCACAATGTTCCATGACCGTGTCACCACAATGCTCCACAATTCTTGTTATCACAATGTTCCATGACCGTGTCATCACAATGCTACATGACACTTGTCATCACAGTTCTCCATGACCTTTGCCATCACAATGCTCTATATAGTTTTTCATGACAATTCTAAATGACCACTTTAATCAATTTGCTTCCTGACCATTTTCATCACATTTCTCTATTGTCATAACAATTCCCCATGACCCCTTTCTTCACAATGCTCCATGATGCCTGTCATCACAATGCTCAATGGCTTTTGTTATCACAAAGCTCCAGGACCAGTTTAATCACAATACTCCATCCCGCTTGTCATCACGGTGCACAATGAAACCTCTCATTACAATGCTCCGTGACACTTGTCATCACAATGCTCCAGGGCCCTTGTCATCACAATGCTCCAGAATTCTTGTCATCACCATGTTCCATGACCATGTCATCACAATTCTCCATGGCACTTCGCATCACAATGCTCCAGAATTCTTGTCATCACAATGTTCCATGACCGTGTCATCACAATGCTCCATGGCCCTTTTCATCACAATGCTCCAGATTGCTTGTAATCACAAAGTTCCATGACCGTGTCATCACAATGCACCATGGCCTTTGTCATCACCATGCTCCAGAATTCTTGTCATCACAATGTTCCATGACGGTGTCATCACAATGCTCCATAATTCTTGTCATCACAATGTTCCATGACCGTGTCATCACAATGCTCCATAATTCTTGTCATCACAATGTTCCATGACCATGTCACCACAATGCTCCATGGCCCTTGTCATCACAATGCTCCAGAATTCTTGTCATCACAATGTTCCATGACCGTGTCATCACAATGCTCCATAATTCTTGTCATCACAATGTTACATGACCGTGTCACCACAATGCTCCATGGCCCTTGTCATCACAATGCTCCATAATTCTTGTCATCACAATGTTCCATGACCGTGTCATCACAATGCTCCATAATTCTTTTCATCACAATGTTCCATGACCGTGTCACCACAATGCTCCATGGCCCTTGTCATCACAATGCTCCAGAATTCTTGTCATCACAATGTTCCATGACCGTGTCATCACAATGCTCCATGGCCCTTTTCATCACAATTCTCCAGAATTCTTGTCATCACAATGTTCCATGACCGTGTCATCACAATGCTCCATGGCCCTTGTCATCACAATGCTCCAGAATTCTTGTCATCACAATGTTCCATGACCGTGTCATCACAATGCTCCATTATTCTTGTCATCACAATGTTCCATGACCGTGTCATCACAATGCTCCATAATTCTTGTCATCACAATGTTCCATGACCGTGTCACCACAATGCTCCACAATTCTTGTCATCACAATGTTCCATGACCGTGTCATCACAATGCTACATGACACTGGTCATCACAGTTCTCCATGACCTTTGCCATCACAATGCTCTATATAGTTTTTCATGACAATTCTAAATGACCACTTTAATCAATTTGCTTGCTGACCATTTTCATCACATTTCTCTATTGTCATTACAATTCCCCATGGCCCCTTTCTTCACAATGCTCCATGATGCCTGTCATCACAATGCTCAATGGCTTTTGTTATCACAATGCTCCAGGACCAGTTTCATCACAATACTCCATCCCCCTTGTCATCACGGTGCACAATGAAACCTCTCATTACAATGCTCCATGACACTTGTCATCACAATGCTCCATGGCCCTTGTCATCACAATGCTCCAGAATTCTTGTCATCACCATGTTCCATGACCATGTCATCACAATTCTCCATGGCCCTTCGCATCACAATGCTCCAGAATTCTTGTCATCACAATGTTCCATGACCGTGTCATCACAATGCTCCATGGCCCTTTTCATCACAATGCTCCAGATTGCTTGTCATCACAAAGTTCCATGACCGTGTCATCACAATGCACCATGGCCTTTGTCATCACCATGCTCCAGAATTCTTGTCATCACAATGCTCCATGGCCCTTGTCATCACAATGCTCCAGAATTCTTGTCATCACAATGTTCCATGACCGTGTCATCACAATGCTCCATAATTCTTGTCATCACAATGTTCAATGACCGTGTCATCACAATGCTCCATAATTCTTGTCATCACAATGTTCCATGACCGTGTCACCACAATGCTCCACAATTCTTGTCATCACAATGTTCCATGACCGTGTCATCACAATGCTACATGACACTGGTCATCACAGTTCTCCATGACCTTTGCCATCACAATGCTCTATATAGTTTTTCATGACAATTCTAAATGACCACTTTAATCAATTTGCTTGCTGACCATTTTCATCACATTTCTCTATTGTCATTACAATTCCCCATGACCCCTTTCTTCACAATGCTCCATGATGCCTGTCATCACAATGCTCAATGGCTTTTGTTATCACAATGCTCCAGGACCAGTTTCATCACAATACTCCATCCCTCTTGTCATCACGGTGCACAATGAAACCTCTCATTACAATGCTCCGTGACACTTGTCATCACAATGCTCCATGGCCCTTGTCATCACAATGCTCCAGAATTCTTGTCATCACCATGTTCCATGACCGTGTCATCACAATGCTCCATGGCCCTTCTCATCACAATGCTCCAGAATTCTTGTCATCACAAAGTTCCATGACCGTGTCATCACAATGCTCCAGAATTCTTGTCATCACCATGTTCCATGACCATGTCATCACAATTCTCCATGGCCCTTCTCATCACAATGCTCCAGAATTCTTGTCATCACAATGTTCCATGACCGTGTCATCACAATGCTCCATGGCCCTTCTCATCACAATGCTCCAGAATTCTTGTCATCACAATATTCCATGACCGTGTCACCACAATGCTCCACAATTCTTGTCATCACAATGTTCCATGACCGTGTCATCACAATGCTTCATGACACTGGTCATCACAGTTCTCCATGACCTTTGCCATCACAATGCTCTATATAGATTTTCATGACAATTCTAAATGACCACTTTAATCAATTTGCTTGCTGACCATTTTCATCACATTTCTCTATTGTCATTACAATTCCCCATGACCCCTTTCTTCACAATGCTCCATGATGCCTGTCATCACAATGCTCAATGGCTTTTGTTATCACAATGCTCCAGGACCAGTTTCATCACAATACTCCATCCCGCTTGTCATCACGGTGCACAATGAAACCTCTCATTACAATGCTCCGTGACACTTGTCATCACAATGCTCCATGGCCCTTGTCATCACAATGCTCCAGAATTCTTGTCATCACCATGTTCCATGACCATGTCCTCACAATTCTCCATGGCCCTTCGCATCACAATGCTCCAGAATTCTTGTCATCACAATGTTCCATGACCGTGTCATCACAATGCTCCATGGCCCTTTTCATCACAATGCTCCAGATTGCTTGTCATCACAAAGTTCCATGACCGTGTCATCACAATGCTCCAGAATTCTTGTCATCACCATGTTCCATGACCATGTCATCACAATTCTCCATGGCCCTTCTCATCAAAATGCTCCAGAATTCTTGTCATCACAATGTTCCATGACCGTGTCATCACAATGCACCATGGCCCTTGTCATCACAATGCTCCATAATTCTTGTCATCACAATGTTCCATGACCGTGTCATTAAAATGCTCCAGAATTCTTGTCATCACAATGTTCCATGACCATGTCATCAAAATGCTCCATGGCCCTTGTCATCACCATTCTCCAGAATTCTTGTCATCACAATGTTCCATGACCGTGTCATCACAATGCTCCATGGCCCTTGTCATCACAATTCTCCAGAATTCTTGTCATCACAATGTTCCATGACCATGTCATCACAATGCTCCATGGCCCTTGTCATCAGAATGCTCCAGAATTGTTGTCATCACAATGCTCCATGACCGTGTCATCACAATGCTCCATGGCCCTTGTCATCACAATGCTCCATAATTCTTGTCATCACAAAGTTCCATGACCGTGTCATCACAATGCTCCAGAATTCTTGTCATCACCATGTTCCATGACCGTGTCACCACAATGCTCCATGGCCCTTGTCATCACAATGCTCCAGAATTCTTGTCATCACAATGTTCCATGACCGTGTCATCACAATGCTCCATAATTCTTGTCATCACAATGTTACATGACCGTGTCACCACAATGCTCCATGGCCCTTGTCATCACAATGCTCCATAATTCTTGTCATCACAATGTTCCATGACCATGTCACCACAATGCTCCATGGCCCTTGTCATCACAATGCTCCAGAATTCTTGTCATCACAATGTTCCATGACCGTGTCATCACAATGCTCCATAATTCTTGTCATCACAATGTTACATGACCGTGTCACCACAATGCTCCATGGCCCTTGTCATCACAATGCTCCATAATTCTTGTCATCACAATGTTCCATGACCGTGTCATCACAATGCTCCATAATTCTTTTCATCACAATGTTCCATGACCGTGTCATCACAATGCTCCATAATTCTTTTCATCACAATGTTCCATGACCGTGTCACCACAATGCTCCATGGCCCTTGTCATCACAATGCTCCAGAATTCTTGTCATCACAATGTTCCATGACCGTGTCATCACAATGCTCCATGGCCCTTTTCATCACAATTCTCCAGAATTCTTGTCATCACAATGTTCCATGACCGTGTCATCACAATGCTCCATGGCCCTTGTCATCACAATGCTCCAGAATTCTTGTCATCACAATGTTCCATGACCGTGTCATCACAATGCTCCATTATTCTTGTCATCACAATGTTCCATGACCGTGTCATCACAATGCTCCATAATTCTTGTCATCACAATGTTCCATGAGCGTGTCACCACAATGCTCCACAATTCTTGTCATCACAATGTTCCATGACCGTGTCATCACAATGCTACATGACACTGGTCATCACAGTTCTCCATGACCTTTGCCATCACAATGCTCTATATAGTTTTTCATGACAATTCTAAATGACCACTTTAATCAATTTGCTTGCTGACCATTTTCATCACATTTCTCTATTGTCATTACAATTCCCCATGGCCCCTTTCTTCACAATGCTCCATGATGCCTGTCATCACAATGCTCAATGGCTTTTGTTATCACAATGCTCCAGGACCAGTTTCATCACAATACTCCATCCCCCTTGTCATCACGGTGCACAATGAAACCTCTCATTACAATGCTCCATGACACTTGTCATCACAATGCTCCATGGCCCTTGTCATCACAATGCTCCAGAATTCTTGTCATCACCATGTTCCATGACCATGTCATCACAATTCTCCATGGCCCTTCGCATCACAATGCTCCAGAATTCTTGTCATCACAATGTTCCATGACCGTGTCATCACAATGCTCCATGGCCCTTTTCATCACAATGCTCCAGATTGCTTGTCATCACAAAGTTCCATGACCGTGTCATCACAATGCACCATGGCCTTTGTCATCACCATGCTCCAGAATTCTTGTCATCACAATGCTCCATGGCCCTTGTCATCACAATGCTCCAGAATTCTTGTCATCACAATGTTCCATGACCGTGTCATCACAATGCTCCATAATTCTTGTCATCACAATGTTCAATGACCGTGTCATCACAATGCTCCATAATTCTTGTCATCACAATGTTCCATGACCGTGTCACCACAATGCTCCACAATTCTTGTCATCACAATGTTCCATGACCGTGTCATCACAATGCTACATGACACTGGTCATCACAGTTCTCCATGACCTTTGCCATCACAATGCTCTATATAGTTTTTCATGACAATTCTAAATGACCACTTTAATCAATTTGCTTGCTGACCATTTTCATCACATTTCTCTATTGTCATTACAATTCCCCATGACCCCTTTCTTCACAATGCTCCATGATGCCTGTCATCACAATGCTCAATGGCTTTTGTTATCACAATGCTCCAGGACCAGTTTCATCACAATACTCCATCCCGCTTGTCATCACGGTGCACAATGAAACCTCTCATTACAATGCTCCGTGACACTTGTCATCACAATGCTCCATGGCCCTTGTCATCACAATGCTCCAGAATTCTTGTCATCACCATGTTCCATGACCATGTCCTCACAATTCTCCATGGCCCTTCGCATCACAATGCTCCAGAATTCTTGTCATCACAATGTTCCATGACCGTGTCATCACAATGCTCCATGGCCCTTTTCATCACAATGCTCCAGATTGCTTGTCATCACAAAGTTCCATGACCGTGTCATCACAATGCTCCAGAATTCTTGTCATCACCATGTTCCATGACCATGTCATCACAATTCTCCATGGCCCTTCTCATCAAAATGCTCCAGAATTCTTGTCATCACAATGTTCCATGACCGTGTCATCACAATGCACCATGGCCCTTGTCATCACAATGCTCCATAATTCTTGTCATCACAATGTTCCATGACCGTGTCATTAAAATGCTCCAGAATTCTTGTCATCACAATGTTCCATGACCATGTCATCAAAATGCTCCATGGCCCTTGTCATCACCATTCTCCAGAATTCTTGTCATCACAATGTTCCATGACCGTGTCATCACAATGCTCCATGGCCCTTGTCATCACAATTCTCCAGAATTCTTGTCATCACAATGTTCCATGACCATGTCATCACAATGCTCCATGGCCCTTGTCATCAGAATGCTCCAGAATTGTTGTCATCACAATGCTCCATGACCGTGTCATCACAATGCTCCATGGCCCTTGTCATCACAATGCTCCATAATTCTTGTCATCACAATGTTCCATGACCGTGTCATCACAATGCTCCATAATTCTTGTCATCACAATGTTCCATGACCGTGTCACCACAATGCTCCATGGCCCTTGTCATCACAATGCTCCAGAATTCTTGTCATCACAATGTTCCATGACCGTGTCATCACAATGCTCCATGGCCCTTGTCATCACAATTCTCCAGAATTCTTGTCATCACAATGTTCCATGACCGTGTCATCACAATGCTCCATGGCCCTTGTCATCACAATGCTCCAGAATTCTTGTCATCACAATGTTCCATGACCGTGTCATCACAATGCTCCATGGCCCTTGTCATCACAATGCTCCAGAATTCTTGTCATCACAATGTTCCATGACCGTGTCATCACAATGCTCCATGGCCCTTGTCATCACAATGCTCCAGATTGTTGTCATCACAAAGTTCCGTGACCATGTCATCACAATGCACCATGGCCCTTGTCATCACAATGCTCCAGAATTCCTGTCATCACAATATTCCATGACCGTGTCATCACAATGCTCCATGGCCCTTGTCATCACAATGCTCCATAATTCTTGTCATCACAATGTTCCATGACCGTGTCATCAAAATTCTCCATAATTCTTGTCATCACAATGTTCCATGACCGTGTCATCACAATGCTCCATTATTCTTGTCATCACAATGTTCCATGACCGTGTCATCACAATGCTCCATAATTCTTGTCATCACAATGTTCCATGACCATGTCACCACAATGCTCCATGGCCCTTGTCATCACAATGCTCCAGAATTCTTGTCATCACAATGTTCCATGACCGTGTCATCACAATGCTCCATAATTCTTGTCATCACAATGTTACATGACCGTGTCACCACAATGCTCCATGGCCCTTGTCATCACAATGCTCCAGATTTCTTGTCATCACAATGTTCCATGACCGTGTCATCACAATGCTCCATAATTCTTTTCATCACAATGTTCCATGACCGTGTCATCACAATGCTCCATAATTCTTTTCATCACAATGTTCCATGACCGTGTCACCACAATGCTCCATGGCCCTTGTCATCACAATGCTCCAGAATTCTTGTCATCACAATGTTCCATGACCGTGTCATCACAATGCTCCATGGCCCTTTTCATCACAATTCTCCAGAATTCTTGTCATCACAATGTTCCATGACCGTGTCATCACAATGCTCCATGGCCCTTGTCATCACAATGCTCCAGAATTCTTGTCATCACAATGTTCCATGACCGTGTCATCACAATGCTCCATTATTCTTGTCATCACAATGTTCCATGACCGTGTCATCACAATGCTCCATAATTCTTGTCATCACAATGTTCCATGACCGTGTCACCACAATGCTCCACAATTCTTGTCATCACAATGTTCCATGACCGTGTCATCACAATGCTACATGACACTGGTCATCACAGTTCTCCATGACCTTTGCCATCACAATGCTCTATATAGTTTTTCATGACAATTCTAAATGACCACTTTAATCAATTTGCTTGCTGACCATTTTCATCACATTTCTCTATTGTCATTACAATTCCCCATGGCCCCTTTCTTCACAATGCTCCATGATGCCTGTCATCACAATGCTCAATGGCTTTTGTTATCACAATGCTCCAGGACCAGTTTCATCACAATACTCCATCCCCCTTGTCATCACGGGGCACAATGAAACCTCTCATTACAATGCTCCATGACACTTGTCATCACAATGCTCCATGGCCCTTGTCATCACAATGCTCCAGAATTCTTGTCATCACCATGTTCCATGACCATGTCATCACAATTCTCCATGGCCCTTCGCATCACAATGCTCCAGAATTCTTGTCATCACAATGTTCCATGACCGTGTCATCACAATGCTCCATGGCCCTTTTCATCACAATGCTCCAGATTGCTTGTCATCACAAAGTTCCATGACCGTGTCATCACAATGCACCATGGCCTTTGTCATCACCATGCTCCAGAATTCTTGTCATCACAATGCTCCATGGCCCTTGTCATCACAATGCTCCAGAATTCTTGTCATCACAATGTTCCATGACCGTGTCATCACAATGCTCCATAATTCTTGTCATCACAATGTTCAATGACCGTGTCATCACAATGCTCCATAATTCTTGTCATCACAATGTTCCATGACCGTGTCACCACAATGCTCCACAATTCTTGTCATCACAATGTTCCATGACCGTGTCATCACAATGCTACATGACACTGGTCATCACAGTTCTCCATGACCTTTGCCATCACAATGCTCTATATAGTTTTTCATGACAATTCTAAATGACCACTTTAATCAATTTGCTTGGTGACCATTTTCATCACATTTCTCTATTGTCATTACAATTCCCCATGACCCCTTTCTTCACAATGCTCCATGATGCCTGTCATCACAATGCTCAATGGCTTTTGTTATCACAATGCTCCAGGACCAGTTTCATCACAATACTCCATCCCTCTTGTCATCACGGTGCACAATGAAACCTCTCATTACAATGCTCCGTGACACTTGTCATCACAATGCTCCATGGCCCTTGTCATCACAATGCTCCAGAATTCTTGTCATCACCATGTTCCATGACCGTGTCATCACAATGCTCCATGGCCCTTCTCATCACAATGCTCCAGAATTCTTGTCATCACAAAGTTCCATGACCGTGTCATCACAATGCTCCAGAATTCTTGTCATCACCATGTTCCATGACCATGTCATCACAATTCTCCATGGCCCTTCTCATCACAATGCTCCAGAATTCTTGTCATCACAATGTTCCATGACCGTGTCATCACAATGCACCATGGCCCTTGTCATCACAATGCTCCATAATTCTTGTCATCACAATGTTCCATGACCGTGTCATTAAAGTGCTCCTGAATTCTTGTCATCACAATGTTCCATGACCATGTCATCACAATGCTCCATGGCCCTTGTCATCACAGTTCTCCAGAATTCTTGTCATCACAATGTTCCATGACCGTGTCATCACAATGCTCCATGGCCCTTGTCATCACAATGCTCCAGAATTCTTGTCATCACAATGTTCCATGACCGTGTCATCACAATGCTCCATGGCCCTTGTCATCACAATGCTCCAGAATTCTTGTCATCACAATGTTCCATGACCGTGTCATCACAATGCTCCATAATTCTTGTCATCACAATGTTCCATGACCGTGTCACCACAATGCTCCACAATTCTTGTCATCACAATGTTCCATGACCGTGTCATCACAATGCTACATGACACTTGTCATCACAGTTCTCCATGACCTTTGCCATCACAATGCTCTATATAGATTTTCATGACAATTCTAAATGACCACTTTAATCAATTTGCTTGCTGACCATTTTCATCACATTTCTCTATTGTCATTACAATTCCCCATGACCCCTTTCTTCACAATGCTCCATGATGCCTGTCATCACAATGCTCCATGGCTTTTGTTATCACAATGCTCCAGGACCAGTTTCATCACAATACTCCATCCCGCTTGTCATCACGGTGCACAATGAAACCTCTCATTACAATGCTCCGTGATACTTGTCATCACAATGCTCCATGGCCCTTGTCATCACAATGCTCCAGAATTCTTGTCATCACAATGTTCCATGACCGTGTCATCACAATGCTCCATGGCCCTTTTCATCACAATGCTCCAGATTGCTTGTCATCACAATGTTCCATGACCGTGTCTTCACAATGCACCATGGCCCTTGTCATCACAATGCTCCATAATTCTTGTCATCACAATGTTCCATGACCGTGTCATTAAAATGCTCCAGAATTCTTGTCATCACAATGTACCATGACCATGTCATCACAATGCTCCATGGCCCTTGTCATCACAATTCTCCAGAATTCTTGTCATCACAATGTTCCATGACCGTGTCATCACAATGCTCCATGGCCTTTGTCATCACAATGCTCCAGAATTCTTGTCATCACAATGTTCCATTACCGTGTCATCACAATGCTCCATGGCCCTTGTCATCACAATGCTCCAGAATTCTTGTCATCACAATATTCCATGACCGTGTCATCACAATGCTCCATGGCCCTTGTCATCACAATTCTCCAGAATTCTTGTCATCACAATGTTCCATGACCGTGTCATCACAATGCTCCATGGCCCTTGTCATCACAATGCTCCAGAATTCTTGTCATCACAATGTTCCATGACGGTGTCATCACAATGCTCCATAATTTTGTCATCACAATGTTCCATGACCGTGTCATCACAATGCTCCAGAATTCTTGTCATCACCATGTTCCATGACCATGTCATCACAATTCTCCATGGCCCTACTCATCACAATGCTCCAGAATTCTTGTCATCACAATGTTCCATGACCGTGTCATTAAAATGCTCCAGAATTCTGGTCATCACAATGTTCCATGACCATGTCATCACAATGCTCCATGGCCCTTGTCATCACAATTCTCCAGAATTCTTGTAATCACAATGTTCCATGACCGTGTCATCACAATGCTCCATGGCCCTTGTCATCACAATGCTCCAGAATTCTTGTCATCACAATGTTCCATGACCGTGTCATCACAATGCTCCATGGCCCTTGTCATCACAATGCTCCATAATTCTTGTCATCACAATGTTCGATGACCGTGTCATCACAATGCTCCATAATTCTAGTCATCACAATGTTCCATGACCGTGTCACCACAATGCTCCATGGCCTTTGTCATCACAATGCTCCAGAATTCTTGTCATCACAATATTGCATGACCGTGTCATCACAATGCTCCATGGCCCTTGTCATCACAATTCTCCAGAATTCTTGTCATCACAATGTTCCATGACCGTGTCATCACAATGCTCCATGGCCCTTGTCATCACAATGCTCCAGAATTCTTGTCATCACAATGTTCCATGACCGTGTCATCACAATGCTCCATAATTCTTGTCATCACAATGTTCCATGACCGTGTCATCACAATGCTCCATAATTCTTGTCATCACAAAGTTCCATGACCGTGTCACCACAATGCTCCACAATTCTTGTCATCACAATGTTCCATGACCGTGTCATCACAATGCTACATGACACTGGTCATCACAGTTCTCCATGACCTTTGCCATCACAGTGCTCTATATAGTTTTTCATGACAATTCTAAATGACCACTTTAATCAATTTGCTTGCTGACCATTTTCATCACATTTCTCGAATTTCATTACAATTCCCCATGACTCCTTTCTTCACAATGCTCCATGATGCCTGTCATCACAATGCTCAATGGCTTTTGTTATCACAATGCTCCAGGACCAGTTTCATCACAATACTCCATCCCCCTTGTCATCACGGTGCACAATGAAACCTCTCATTACAATGCTCCGTGACACTTGTCATCACAATGCTCCATGGCCCTTGTCATCACAATGCTCCAGAATTCTTGTCATCACCATATTCCATGACCATGTCATCACAATTCTCCATGGCCCTTCGCATCACAATGCTCCAGAATTCTTGTCATCACAATGTTCCATGACCGTGTCATCACAATGCTCCATGGCCCTTTTCATCACAATGCTCCAGTATTCTTGTCATCACAATGTTCCATGACTCTGTCATCACAATGCTCCATGGCCCTTGTCATCACAATGCTCCAGAATTCTTGTCACCACAATGTTCCATGACCGTGTCATTAAAATGCTCCAGAATTCTTATCATCACAATGTTCTATGACCGTGTCATCACAATGCTCCATGGCCCTTGTCATCACAATGCTCCAGAATTCTTGTCACCACAATGTTCCATGACCGTGTCATCACAATGCTCCATGGCCCTTTTCATCACAATGCTCCAGATTTCTTGTCATCACCATGTTCCATGACCGTGTCATCACAATGTTCCATGGCCCTTGTCATCACAATGCTCCAGAATTCTTGTCATCACAATGTTCCATGACCGTGTCATCACAACGCTCCATGGCCCTTTTCATCACAATGCTGCAGATTGCTTGTCATCACAATGTTCCATGACCGTGTCTTCACAATGCACCATGGCCCTTGTCATCACAATGCTCCATAATACTTGTCATCACAATGTTCCATGACCGTGTCATTAAAATGCTCCAGAATTCTTGTCATCACAATGTTCCATGACCATGTCATCACAATGCTCCATGGCCCTTGTCATCACAATTCTCCAGAATTCTTGTCATCACAATGTTCCATGACTGTGTCATCACAATGCTCCATGGCCTTTGTCATCACAATGCTCCATAATTCTTGTCATCACAATGTTCCATGACCGTGTCACCACAATGCTCCACAATTCTTGTCATCACAATGTTCCATGACCGTGTCATCACAATGCTACATGACACTGGTCATCACAGTTCTCCATGACCTTTGCCATCACAATGCTCTATATAGTTTTTCATGACAATTCTAAATGACCACTTTAATCAATTTGCTTGCTGACCATTTTCATCACATTTCTCTATTGTCATTACAATTCCCCATGACCCCTTTCTTCACAGTGCTCCATGATGCCTGTCATCACAATGCTCAATGGCTTTTGTTATCACAATGCTCCAGGACCAGTTTCATCACAATACTCCATCCCCCTTTTCATCACGGTGCACAATGAAACCTCTCATTACAATGCTCCGTGACACTTGTCATCACAATGCTCCATGGCCCTTGTCATCACAATGCGCCAGAATTCTTGTCATCACAATGTTCCATGACCATGTCATCACAATGCTCCATGGCCCTTGTCATCACAATGCTCCAGAATTCTTGTCACCACAATGTTCCATGACCGTGTCATTAAAATGCTCCAGAATTCTTGTCATCACAATGTTCTATGACCGTGTCATCACAATGCTCCATGGCCCTTGTCATCACAATGCTCCAGAATTCTTGTCACCACAATGTTCCATGACCGTGTCATCACAATGCTCCATGGCCCTTTTCATCACAATGCTCCAGAATTCTTGTCATCACCATGTTCCATGACCGTGTGATCACAATGCTCCATGGCCCTTGTCATCACAATGCTCCAGAATTCTTGTCATCACAATGTTCCATGACCGTGTCATCACAATGCTCCATGGCCCTTTTCATCACAATGCTCCAGATTGCTTGTCATCACAAGGTTCCATGACCGTGTCTTCACAATGCACCATGGCCCTTGTCATCACAATGCTCCATAATTCTTGTCATCACAATGTTCCATGACCGTGTCATTAAAATGCTCCAGAATTCTTGTCATCACAATGTTCCATGACCATGTCATCACAATGCTCCATGGCCCTTGTCATCACAATGCTCCAGATTGCTTGTCATCACAAAGTTCCATGACCGTGTCATCTCAATGCACCATGGCCTTTGTCATCACCATGCTCCAGAATTCTTGTCATCACAATGTTCCATGACCGTGTCATCACAATGCTCCAGAATTCTTGTCATCACAATGTTCCATGACCGTGTCATCACAATGCTCCATAATTCTTGTCATCACAATGTTCCATGACCATGTCACCACAATGCTCCATGGCCCTTGTCATCACAATGCTCCAGAATTCTTGTCATCACAATGTTCCATGACCGTGTCATCACAATGCTCCATAATTCTTGTCATCACAATGTTCCATGACCGTGTCACCACAATGCTCCATGGCCCTTGTCATCACAATGCTCCAGAATTCTTGTCATCACAATGTTCCATGACCGTGTCATCACAATGCTCCACAATTCTTGTCATCACAATGTTCCATGACCGTGTCATCACAATGCTACATGACACTGGTCATCACAGTTCTCCATGACCTTTGCCATCACAATGCTCTATATAGTTTTTCATGACAATTCTAAATGACCACTTTAATCAATTTGCTTGCTGACCATTTTCATCACATTTCTCTATTGTCATTACAATTCCCCATGACCCCTTTCTTCACAGTGCTCCATGATGCCTGTCATCACAATGCTCAATGGCTTTTGTTATCACAATGCTCCAGGACCAGTTTCATCACAATACTCCATCCCCCTTGTCATCACGGTGCACAATGAAACCTCTCATTACAATGCTCCGTGACACTTGTCATCACAATGCTCCATGGCCCTTGTCATCACAATGCGCCAGAATTCTTGTCATCACAATGTTCCATGACCATGTCATCACAATGCTCCATGGCCCTTGTCATCACAATTCTCCAGAATTCTTGTCCTCACAATGTTCCATGACCGTGTCATCACAATGCTCCATGGCCATTTTCATCACAGTGCTTCAGAATTCTTGTCATCACAATGTTCCATGACCCTGTCATCACAATGCTCCATGGCCCTTGTCATCACAATGCTCCAGAATTCTTGTCATCACAATGTTCCATGACCATGTCATCACAATGCTCCATGGCCCTTGTCATCACAATGCTCCAGAATTCTTGTCATCACAATGTTCCATGACCGTGTCATCACAATGCTCCATAATTCTTGTCATCACAATGTTCCATGACCGTGTCACCACAATGCTCCATAGCCCTTGTCATCACAATGCTCCAGAATTCTTGTCACCACAAAGTTCCATGACCGTGTCATTAAAATGCTCCAGAATTCTTGTCATCACAATGTTCTATGACCGTGTCATCACAATGCTCCATGGCCCTTGTCATCACAATGCTCCAGAATTCTTGTCACCACAATGTTCCATGACCGTGTCATTAAAATGCTCCAGAATTCTTGTCATCACAATGTTCTATGACCGTGTCATCACAATGCTCCATGGCCCTTGTCATCACAATGCTCCAGAATTCTTGTCACCACAATGTTCCATGACCGTGTCATCACAATGCTCCATGGCCCTTTTCATCACAATGCTCCAGAATTCTTGTCATCACCATGTTCCATGACCGTGTGATCACAATGCTCCATGGCCCTTGTCATCACAATGCTCCAGAATTCTTGTCATCACAATGTTCCATGACCGTGTCATCACAATGCTCCATGGCCCTTTTCATCATAATGCTCCAGATTGCTTGTCATCACAAGGTTCCATGACCGTGTCTTCACAATGCACCATGGCCCTTGTCATCACAATGCTCCATAATTCTTGTCATCACAATGTTCCATGACCGTGTCATTAAAATGCTCCAGAATTCTTGTCATCACAATGTTCCATGACCATGTCATCACAATGCTCCATGGCCCTTTTCATCAAAATGCTCCAGATTGCTTGTCATCACAAAGTTCCATGACCGTGTCATCTCAATGCACCATGGCCTTTGTCATCACCATGCTCCAGAATTCTTGTCATCACAATGTTCCATGACCGTGTCATCACAATGCTCCATAATTCTTGTCATCACAATGTTCCATGACCGTGTCATCACAATGCTCCATAATTCTTGTCATCACAATGTTCCATGACCATGTCACCACAATGCTCCATGGCCCTTGTCATCACAATGCTCCAGAATTCTTGTCATCACAAAGTTCCATGACCGTGTCATCACAATGCTCCATAATTCTTGTCATCACAATGTTCCATGACCGTGTCACCACAATGCTCCATGGCCCTTGTCATCACAATGCTCCAGAATTCTTGTCATCACAATGTTCCATGACCGTGTCATCACAATGCTCCATGGCCCATGTCATCACAATGCTCCAGAATTCTTGTCATCACAATGTTCCATGACCGTGTCATCACAATGCTCCACAATTCTTGTCATCACAATGTTCCATGACCGTGTCATCACAATGCTACATGACACTGGTCATCACAGTTCTCCATGACCTTTGCCATCACAATGCTCTATATAGTTTTTCATGACAATTCTAAATGACCACTTTAATCAATTTGCTTGCTGACCATTTTCATCACATTTCTCTATTGTCATTACAATTCCCCATGACCCCTTTCTTCACAGTGCTCCATGATGCCTGTCATCACAATGCTCAATGGCTTTTGTTATCACAATGCTCCAGGACCAGTTTCATCACAATACTCCATCCCCCTTGTCATCACGGTGCACAATGAAACCTCTCATTACAATGCTCCGTGACACTTGTCATCACAATGCTCCATGGCCCTTGTCATCACAATGCGCCAGAATTCTTGTCATCACAATGTTGCATGACCATGTCATCACAATGCTCCATGGCCCTTGTCATCACAATTCTCCAGAATTCTTGTCCTCACAATGTTCCATGACCGTGTCATCACAATGCTCCATGGCCCTTGTCATCACAGTGCTTCAGAATTCTTGTCATCACAATGTTCCATGACCCTGTCATCACAATGCTCCATGGCCCTTGTCATCACAATGCTCCAGAATTCTTGTCATCACAATGTTCCATGACCATGTCATTACAATGCTCCATGGCCCTTGTCATCACAATGCTCCAGAATTCTTGTCATCACAATGTTCCATGACCGTGTCATCACAATGCTCCATAATTCTTGTCATCACAATGTTCCATGACCGTGTCACCACAATGCTCCATAGCCCTTGTCATCACAATGCTCCAGAATTCTTGTCACCACAATGTTCCATGACCGTGTCATTAAAATGCTCCAGAAATCTTGTCATCACAATGTTCTATGACCGTGTCATCACAATGCTCCATGGCCCTTGTCATCACAATGCTCCAGAATTCTTGTCACCACAATGTTCCATGACCGTGTCATCACAATGCTCCATGGCCCTTTTCATCACAATGCTCCAGAATTCTTGTCATCACCATGTTCCATGACCGTGTCATCACAATGCTCCATGGCCCTTGTCATCACAATGCTCCAGAATTCTTGTCATCACAATGTTCCATGACCGTGTCATCACAATGCTCCATGGCCCTTTTCATCACAATGCTCCAGATTGCTTGTCATCACAAGGTTCCATGACCGTGTCTTCACAATGCACCATGGCCCTTGTCATCACAATGCTCCAGAATTCTTGTCATCACAATGTTCCATGACCGTGTCATCACAATGCTCCATGGCCCTTTTCATCACAATGCTCCAGATTGCTTGTCATCACAATGTTCCATGACCGTGTCTTCACAATGCACCATGGCCCTTGTCATCACAATGCTCCATAATTCTTGTCATCACAATGTTCCATGACCGTGTCATTAAAATGCTCCAGAATTCTTGTCATCACAATGTTCCATGACCATGTCATCACAATGCTCCATGGCCCTTGTCATCACAATTCTCCAGAATTCTTGTCATCACAATGTTCCATGACCGTGTCATCACAATGCTCCATGGCCCTTGTCATCACAATGCTCCAGAACTCTTGTCATCACAATATTCCATGACCGTGTCATCACAATGCTCCATGGCCCTTGTCATCACAATGCTCCAGAATTGTTGTCATCACAATGTTCCATGACCGTGTCATCACAATGCTCCATGGCCCTTGTCATCACAATGCTCCAGAATTCTTGTAATCACAATGTTCCATGACCGTGTCATCACAATGCTCCATAATTCTTGTCATCACAATGTTCCATGACCGTGTCATCACAATGCTCCATAATTATTGTCATCACAATGTTCCATGACCGTGTCACCACAATGCTCCACAATTCTTGTCATCACAATGTTCCATGACCGTGTCATCACAATGCTACATGACACTGGTCATCACAGTTCTCCATGACCTTTGCCATCACAATGCTCTATATAGTTTTTCATGACAATTCTAAATGACCACTTTAATCAATTTGCTTGCTGACCATTTTCATCACATTTCTCTATTGTCATTACAATTCCCCATGACCCCTTTCTTCACAATGCTCCATGATGCCTGTCATCACAATGCTCAATGGCTTTTGTTATCACAATGCTCCAGGACCAGTTTCATCACAATACTCCATCCCCCTTGTCATCACGGTGCACAATGAAACCTCTCATTACAATGCTCCGTGACACTTGTCATCACAATGCTCCATGGCCCTTGTCGTCACAATGCTCCAGAATTCTTGTCATCACAATGTTCCATGACCATGTCATCACAATGCTCCATGGCCCTTGTCATCACAATGCTCCAGAATTCTTGTCATCACAATGTTCCATGACCGTGTCATCACAATGCTCCATAATTCTTGTCATCACAATGTTCCATGACCGTGTCACCACAATGCTCCACAATTCTTGTCATCACAATGTTCCATGACCGTGTCACCACAATGCTCCACAATTCTTGTCATCACAATATTCCATGACCGTGTCATCACAATGCTCCATGGCCCTTGTCATCACAATTCTCCAGAATTCTTGTCATCACAATGTTCCATGACCGTGTCATCACAATGCTCCATGGCCCTTGTCATCACAATGCTCCATAATTCTTGTCATCACAATGTTCCATGACCGTGTCATCACAATGCTCCATAATTCTTGTCATCACAATGTTCCATGACTGTGTCATCACAATGCTCCATAATTCTTGTCATCACAATGTTCCATGACCGTGTCATCACACTGCTACATGACACTGGTCATCACAGTTCTCCATGACCTTTGCCATCACAATGCTCTATATAGTTTTTCATGACAATTCTAAATGACCACTTTAATCAATTTGCTTGCTGACCATTTTCATCACATTTCTCTATTGTCATTACAATTCCCCATGACCCCTTTCTTCACAATGCTCCATGATGCCTGTCATCACAATGCTCAATGGCTTTTGTTATCACAATGCTCCAGGACCAGTTTCATCACAATACTCCATCCCCCTTGTCATCACGGTGCACAATGAAAACTCTCATTACAATGCTCCGTGACACTTGTCATCACAATGCTCCATGGCCCTTGTCATCACAATGCTCCAGAATTCTTGTCATCACCATGTTCCATGACCATGTCATCACAATTCTCCATGGCCCTTCGCATCACAATGCTCCAGAATTCTTGTCATCACAATGTTCCATGACCGTGTCATCACAATGCTCCATGGCCCTTTTCATCACAATGCTCCAGATTGCTTGTCATCACAAAGTTCCATGACCCTGTCATCACAATGCACCATGGCCTTTGTCATCACCATGCTCCAGAATTCTTGTCATCACAATGTTCCATGACCGTGTCATCACAATGCTCCAGAATTCTTGTCATCACCATGTTCCATGACCATGTCATCACAATTCTCCATGGCCCTACTCATCACAATGCTCCAGAATTCTTGTCATCACAATGTTCCATGACCGTGTCATCACAATGCACCATGGCCCTTGTCATCACAATGCTCCATAATTCTTGTCATCACAATGTTCCATGACCGTGTCATTAAAATGCTCCAGAATTCTTGTCATCACAATGTTCCATGACCATGTCATCACAATGCTCCATGGCCCTTGTCAT
The DNA here is from genome assembly GCF_949987535.1 of Balaenoptera acutorostrata. Classification (NCBI taxonomy): domain Eukaryota; kingdom Metazoa; phylum Chordata; class Mammalia; order Artiodactyla; family Balaenopteridae; genus Balaenoptera; species Balaenoptera acutorostrata. The sequence goes on from NW_026646264.1 coordinate 291,688, forward strand.
CACAATTCTCCAGAATTCTTGTCATCACAATGTTCCATGACCGTGTCATCACAATGCTCCATGGCCCTTGTCATCACAATGCTCCAGAATTCTTGTCATCACAATGTCCAAGACCGTGTCATCACAATGCTCCATGGCCCTTGTCATCACAATGCTCCAGAATTGTTGTCATCACAATGTTCCATGACCGTGTCATCACAATGCTCCATGGCCCTTGTCATCACAATGCTCCATAATTCTTGTCATCACAATGTTCCATGACCGTGTCAACACAATGCTCCATAATTCTTGTCATCACAATGTTCCATGACCGTGTCACCACAATGCTCCATAGCCCTTGTCATCACAATGCTCCAGAATTCTTGTCATCACAATGTTCCATGACCGTGTCATCACAATGCTCCATGGCCTTTGTCATCACAATGCTCCATAATTCTTGTCATCACAATGTTCCATGACCGTGTCATCACAATGCTCCATAATTCTTGTCATCACAATGTTCCATGACCGTGTCATCACAATGCTCCATAATTCTTGTCATCACAATGTTCCATGACCGTGTCATCACAATGCTACATGACCCTGGTCATCACAGTTCTCCATGACCTTTGCCATCACAATGCTCTATATAGTTTTTCATGACAATTCTAAATGACCACTTTAATCAATTTGCTTGCTGACCATTTTCATCACATTTCTCTATTGTCATTACAATTCCCCATGACCCCTTTCTTCACAATGCTCCATGATGCCTGTCATCACAATGCTCAATGGCTTTTGTTATCACAATGCTCCAGGACCAGTTTCATCACAATACTCCATCCCCCTTCTCATCACGGTGCACAATGAAACCTCTCATTACAATGCTCCGTGACACTTGTCATCACAATGCTCCATGGCCCTTGTCGTCACAATGCTCCAGAATTCTTGTCATCACAATGTTCCATGACCGTGTCATCACAATGCTCCATAATTCTTGTCATCACAATGTTCCATGACCGTGTCACCACAATGCTCCATAGCCCTTGTCATCACAATGCTCCAGAATTCTTGTCACCACAATGTTCCATGACCGTGTCATTAAAATGCTCCAGAATTCTTGTCATCTCAATGTTCTATGACCGTGTCATCACAATGCTCCATGGCCCTTGTCATCACAATGCTCCAGAATTCTTGTCATCACCATGTTCCATGACCGTGTCATCACAATGCTCCATGGCCCTTGTCATCACAATGCTCCAGAATTCTTGTCATCACAATGTTCCATGACCGTGTCATCACAATGCTCCATGGCCCTTTTCATCACAATGCTCCAGATTGCTTGTCATCACAATGTTCCATGACCGTGTCTTCACAATGCACCATGGCCCTTGTCATCACAATGCTCCATAATTCTTGTCATCACAATGTTCCATGACCGTGTCATTAAAATGCTCCAGAATTCTTGTCATCACAATGTTCCATGACCATGTCATCACAATGCTCCATGGCCCTTGTCATCACAATTCTCCAGAATTCTTGTCATCACAATGTTCCATGACCGTGTCATCACAATGCTCCATGGCCTTTGTCATCACAATGCTCCATAATTCTTGTCATCCCAATGTTCCATGACCGTGTCACCACAATGCTCCACAATTCTTGTCATCACAATGTTCCATGACCGTGTCACCACAATGCTCCACAATTCTTGTCATCACAATATTCCATGACCGTGTCATCACAATGCTCCATGGCCCTTGTCATCACAATTCTCCAGAATTCTTGTCATCACAATGTTCCATGACCGTGTCATCACAATGCTCCATGGCCCTTGTCATCACAATGCTCCATAATTCTTGTCATCACAATGTTCCATGACCGTGTCATCACAATGCTCCATAATTCTTGTCATCACAATGTTCCATGACCGTGTCATCACAATGCTCCATAATTCTTGTCATCACAATGTTCCATGACCGTGTCATCACAGTGCTACATGACACTGGTCATCACAGTTCTCCATGACCTTTGCCATCACAATGCTCTATATAGTTTTTCATGACAATTCTAAATGACCACTTTAATCAATTTGCTTGCTGACCATTTTCATCACATTTCTCTATTGTCATTACAATTCCCCATGACCCCTTTCTTCACAATGCTCCATGATGCCTGTCATCACAATGCTCAATGGCTTTTGTTATCACAATGCTCCAGGACCAGTTTCATCACAATACTCCATCCCCCTTGTCATCACGGTGCACAATGAAAACTCTCATTACAATGCTCCGTGACACTTGTCATCACAATGCTCCATGGCCCTTGTCATCACAATGCTCCAGAATTCTTGTCATCACCATGTTCCATGACCATGTCATCACAATTCTCCATGGCCCTTCGCATCACAATGCTCCAGAATTCTTGTCATCACAATGTTCCATGACCGTGTCATCACAATGCTCCATGGCCCTTTTCATCACAATGCTCCAGATTGCTTGTCATCACAAAGTTCCATGACCGTGTCATCACAATGCACCATGGCCTTTGTCATCACCATGCTCCAGAATTCTTGTCATCACAATGTTCCATGACCGTGTCATCACAATGCTCCAGAATTCTTGTCATCACCATGTTCCATGACCATGTCATCACAATTCTCCATGGCCCTACTCATCACAATGCTCCAGAATTCTTGTCATCACAATGTTCCATGACCATGTCATCACAATGCTCCATGGCCCTTGTCATCACAATTCTCCAGAATTCTTGTCATCACAATGTTCCATGACCGTGTCATCACAATGCTCCATGGCCTTTGTCATCACAATGCTCCATAATTCTTGTCATCACAATGTTCCATGACCGTGTCACCACAATGCTCCACAATTCTTGTCATCACAATTTTCCATGACCGTGTCATCACAATGCTACATGACACTGGTCATCACAGTTCTCCATGACCTTTGCCATCACAATGCTCTATATAGTTTTTCATGACAATTCTAAATGACCACTTTAATCAATTTGCTTGCTGACCATTTTCATCACATTTCTCTATTGTCATTACAATTCCCCATGACCCCTTTCTTCACAGTGCTCCATGATGCCTGTCATCACAATGCTCAATATCTTTTGTTATCACAATGCTCCAGGACCAGTTTCATCACAATACTCCATCCCCCTTGTCATCACGGTGCACAATGAAACCTCTCATTACAATGCTTCGTGACACTTGTCATCACAATGCTCCATGGCCCTTGTCATCACAATGCGCCAGAATTCTTGTCATCACAATGTTCCATGACCATGTCATCACAATGCTCCATGGCCCTTGTCATCACAATTCTCCAGAATTCTTGTCCTCACAATGTTCCATGACCGTGTCATCACAATGCTCCATGGCCCTTGTCATCACAATGCTCCAGAATTCTTGTCATCACAATGTTCCATGACCCTGTCATCACAATGCTCCATGGCCCTTGTCATCACAATGCTCCAGAATTCTTGTCATCACAATGTTCCATGACCATGTCATCACAATGCTCCATGGCCCTTGTCATCACAATGCTCCAGAATTCTTGTCATCACAATGTTCCATGACCGTGTCATCACAATGCTCCATAATTCTTGTCATCACAATGTTCCATGACCGTGTCACCACAATGCTCCATAGCCCTTGTCATCACAATGCTCCAGAATTCTTGTCACCACAATGTTCCATGACCGTGTCATTAAAATGCTCCAGAATTCTTGTCATCACAATGTTCTATTACCGTGTCATCACAATGCTCCATGGCCCTTGTCATCACAATGCTCCAGAATTCTTGTCACCACAATGTTCCATGACCGTGTCATCACAATGCTCCATGGCCCTTTTCATCACAATGCTCCAGAATTCTTGTCATCACCATGTTCCACGACCGTGTCATCACAATGCTCCATGGCCCTTGTCATCACAATGCTCCAGAATTCTTGTCATCACAATGTTCCATGACCGTGTCATCACAATGCTCCATGGCCCTTTTCATCACAATGCTCCAGATTGCTTGTCATCACAATGTTCCATGACCGTGTCTTCACAATGCACCATGGCCCTTGTCATCACAATGCTCCATAATTCTTGTCATCACAATGTTCCATGACCGTGTCATTAAAATGCTCCAGAATTCTTGTCATCACAGTTCCATGACCATGTCATCACAATGCTCCATGGCCCTTGTCATCACAATTCTCCAGAATTCTTGTCATCACAATGTTCCATGACCGTGTCACCACAATGCTCCACAATTCTTGTCATCACAATGTTCCATGACCGTGTCATCACAATGCTACATGACACTGGTCATCACATTTCTCCATGACCTTTGCCATCACAATGCTCTATATAGTTTTTCATGACAATTCTAAATGACCACTTTAATCAATTTGCTTGCTGACCATTTTCATCACATTTCTCTATTGTCATTACAATTCCCCATGACCCCTTTCTTCACAATGTGCCATGATGCCTGTCATCACAATGCTCAATGGCTTTTGTTATCACAATGCTCCAGGACCAGTTTCATCACAATACTCCATCCCCCTTGTCATCACGGTGCACAATGAAACCTCTCATTACAATGCTCCGTGACACTTGTCATCACAATTCTCCATGGCCCTTGTCATCACAATGCTCCAGAATTCTTGTCATCACCATGTTCCATGAGCATGTCATCACAATTCTCCATGGCCCTTCACATCACAATGCTCCAGAATTCTTGTCATCACAATGTTCCATGACCGTGTCATCACAATGCTCCATGGCCCTTGTCATCACAATGCTCCAGAATTCTTGTCATCACAATGTTCCATGACCGTGTCATCACAATGCTCCATAATTCTTGTCATCACAATGTTCCATGACCGTGTCACCACAATGCTCCACAATTCTTGTCATCACAATGTTCCATGACCGTGTCATCACAATTCTACATGACACTGGTCATCACAGTTCTCCATGACCTTTGCCATCACAATGCTCTATATAGTTTTTCATGACAATTCTAAATGACCACTTTAATCAATTTGCTTGCTGACCATTTTCATCACATTTCTCTATTGTCATTACAATTCCCCATGACCCCTTTCTTCACAATGTGCCATGATGCCTGTCATCACAATGCTCAATGGCTTTTGTTATCACAATGCTCCAGGACCAGTTTCATCACAATACTCCATCCCCCTTGTCATCACGGTGCACAATGAAACCTCTCATTACAATGCTCCGTGACACTTGTCATCACAATTCTCCATGGCCCTTGTCATCACAATGCTCCAGAATTCTTGTCATCACCATGTTCCATGAGCATGACATCACAATTCTCCATGGCCCTTCACATCACAATGCTCCAGAATTCTTGTCATCACAATGTTCCATGACCGTGTCATCACAATGCTCCATGGCCCTTGTCATCACAATGCTCCATAATTCTTGTCATCACAATGATCCATGACCGTGTCATCACAATGCTCCATAATTCTTGTCATCACAATGTTCCATGACCGTGTCACCACAATGCTCCACAATTCTTGTCATCACAATGTTCCATGACCGTGTCATCACAATGCTACATGACACTGGTCATCACAGTTCTCCATGACCTTTGCCATCACAATGCTCTATATAGTTTTTCATGACAATTCTAAATGACCACTTTAATCAATTTGCTTGCTGACCATTTTCATCACATTTCTCTATTGTCATTACAATTCCCCATGACCCCTTTCTTCACAATGCTCCATGATGCCTGTCATCACAATGCTCAATGGCTTTTGTTATCACAATGCTCCAGGACCAGTTTCATCACAATACTCCATCCCTCTTGTCATCACGGTGCACAATGAAACCTCTCATTACAATGCTCCGTGACACTTGTCATCACAATGTTCCATGGCCCTTGTCATCACAATGCTCCAGAATTCTTGTCATCACCATGTTCCATGACCGTGTCATCACAATGCTCAATGGCCCTTTTCATCACAATGCTCCAGATTGCTTGTCATCACAAAGTTCCATGACCGTGTCATCACAATGCTCCAGAATTCTTGTCATCACCATGTTCCATGACCATGTCATCACAATTCTCCATGGCCCTTCTCATCACAATGCTCCAGAATTCTTGTCATCACAATGTTCCATGACCGTGTCATCACAATGCACCATGGCCCTTGTCATCACAATTCTCCAGAATTCTTGTCATCACAATGTTCCATGACCATGTCATCACAATGCTCCATGGCCCTTGTCATCACAATTCTCCAGAATTCTTGTCATCACAATGTTCCATGACCGTGTCATCACAATGCTCCATGGCCCTTGTCATCACAATGCTCCAGAATTCTTGTCATCACAATGTTCCATGACCGTGTCATCACAATGCTCCATAATTCTTGTCATCACAATGTTCCATGACCGTGTCATCACAATGCTACATGACACTTGTCATCACAGTTCTCCATGACCTTTGCCATCACAATGCTCTATATAGTTTTTCATGACAATTCTAAATGAGCACTTTAATCAATTTGCTTGCTGACCATTTTCATCACATTTCTCTATTGTCATTACAATTCCCCATGACCCCTTTCTTCACAATGCTCCATGATGCCTGTCATCACAATGCTCAATGGCTTTTGTTATCACAATGCTCCAGGACCAGTTTCATCACAATACTCCATCCCGCTTGTCATCACGGTGCACAATGAAACCTCTCATTACAATGCTCCGTGACACTTGTCATCACAATGCTCCATGGCCCTTGTCATCACAATGCTCCAGAATTCTTGTCATCACCATGTTCCATGACCATGTCATCACAATTCTCCATGGCCCTTCGCATCACAATTCTCCAGAATTCTTGTCATCACAATGTTCCATGACCGTGTCATCACAATGCTCCATGGCCCTTGTCATCACAATGCTCCAGATTGCTTGTCATCACAAAGTTCCATGACCGTGTCATCACAATGCACCATGGCCTTTGTCATCACCATGCTCCAGAATTCTTGTCATCACAATGTTCCATGACCGTGTCATCACAATGCTCCATGGCCCTTGTCATCACAATGCTCCAGAATTCTTGTCATCACAATGTTCCATGACCGTGTCATCACAATGCTCCATAATTCTTGTCATCACAATGTTCCATGACCGTGTCATCACAATGCTACATGACACTTGTCATCACAGTTCTCCATGACCTTTGCCATCACAATGCTCTATATAGTTTTTCATGACAATTCTAAATGACCACTTTAATCAATTTGCTTGCTGACCATTTTCATCACATTTCTCTATTGTCATTACAATTCCCCATGACCCCTTTCTTCACAATGCTCCATGATGCCTGTCATCACAATGCTCAATGGCTTTTGTTATCACAATGCTCCAGGACCAGTTTCATCACAATACTCCATCCCACTTGTCATCACGGTGCACAATGAAACCTCTCATTACAATGCTCCGTGACACTTGTCATCACAATGCTCCATGGCCCTTGTCATCACAATGCTCCAGAATTCTTGTCATCACCATGTTCCATGACCATGTCATCACAATTCTCCATGGCCCTTCGCATCACAATTCTCCAGAATTCTTGTCATCACAATGTTCCATGACCGTGTCATCACAATGCTCCATGGCCCTTGTCATCACAATGCTCCAGATTGCTTGTCATCACAAAGTTCCATGACCGTGTCATCACAATGCACCATGGCCTTTGTCATCACCATGCTCCAGAATTCTTGTCATCACAATGTTCCATGACCGTGTCATCACAATGCTCCATAATTCTTGTCATCACAATGTTCCATGACCGTGTCATCACAATGCTCCATAATTCTTGTCATCACAATGTTCCATGACCGTGTCACCACAATTCTCCATGGCCCTTGTCATCACAATGCTCCAGAATTCTTGTCATCACAATGTTCCATGACCGTGTCATCACAATGCTCCATGGCCCTTGTCATCACAATGCTCCAGAATTCTTGTCATCACAATGTTCCATGACCGTGTCATCACAATGCGCCATGGCCCTTTTCATCACAATGCTCCAGATTGCTTGTCATCACAATGTTCCATGACCGTGTCTTCACAATGCACCATGGCCCTTGTCATCACAATGCTCCATAATTCTTGTCATCACAATGTTCCATTACCATGTCATCACAATGCTCCATGGCCCTTGTCATCACAATGCTCCAGAATTCTTGTCATCACAATGTTCCATGACCGTGTCATCACAATGCTCCATAATTCTTGTCATCACAATGTTCCATGACCGTGTCATC